>NC_090653.1:265582929-265648433 GCF_040937935.1 Hyperolius riggenbachi
TCCACCACCTGCCTGCAGCAGATAGCGGCTGAAGGTCTGTCCTGTAATCCCACGCCGTTACCGCCACGCACCTAATCAACCACATGTGACCTAGATTTTCCAGCATGTCCAATCGATGCAATCGCGGATTGGGTGGACATGTTGCAGCACAGATTTTTGTGAAAATTACCGAATCGGATGGCTGATCGGACCGTAAAATCAGTAGATATATGGCCGCCTTGTGCGTACACACATCCAATCTTGATTGGGCAATTTTACAACTCCAATGTACTATAAGGGCCAACAGATTTTAAAGATGGCTGACATATCTCAAACAAAGACCGCCTCCCCTAACCGCATGCATCATCATCTACGAGAAGACGGCTGGTATATTTCAAGTGAGCTCCCAGTATACTCTCTCCTCTTACCTGTTTGGAGTCGACCTCGATATCGGCCACATAGTTCTCAAACACGGTTGGTACATAGACTTCAGGGAACTGGTCCTTGCTAAAGACAATGAGCAGACAGGTCTTCCCGCAAGCTCCGTCCCCGACAATAACAAGCTTTTTACGTATGGCAGCCATTCCTGGAGGAAGAGAAGACTAACGTCACACCCAGTACACCCATGACTGTAATGGCCCATCAGTGATGCGGGAGATGTGTGACTGACAGATATAAATGGTAGCCATTCTGTATCTTGTTACCTTGACAAAGGGGACCCCACAGGGCCCTGAAACGATTCGTTGGTGTATGGAGTGGAATTGTGTCACGATATTTGAAAAAAATCTGGAGCTTGGTTCATTGAGTGTGCGGAACTCCTGGATTCTTTTGTATTGCACACTGGTCCAGCACCTCTACAGTGGTGTGCGATGCTTTATCGACTTGTGACTGACAGATATGACACAGAGGCTGACCTATGGTAGCAAGTATGAACGATAACTACTAGCTAAACCCAATATAGCTTTTATTTTGCCCGGGAAACAAAACCATCTTTCTATTTCAAGCAGGCTGATGAAAGTAAATATTTAAAAGCGCCCCAGGTTTAAAGTACCATAAGCATTTCCCCAAGCACCTATAATAGTAGTCTTCCAAGCTGCCTTACACATATTTTATTAAGTGGTACCTATTTTACATAATAAAAATCTATTAACCCTTCGCACTCTCGCATGCAAATGTTCAAACAATTGCATTCACAGATTCACTCATCCAGGCACAACTGTTATCCCTACAGCTAAGTTAAAAGCCAGGGTTTTAGTTCACAGAAGAATGCATTCTCATGCCTAGTCACCTATACTGCGCAGAAGTACCCTGGTAAACATAGGTGTCCTAACTCTGGCCCTGTAACATGCATAGTGCAGACATGCAAACACATTCATTGCATCAAACCTATCAATGGATTAGGAGCACACATCCTAACTTCCTCTCCTGGGAAAGACAGTGCATCTTACCAATCGCACAAGGGAGCGAACGTTATGTGTGCATGTGCACCATGCACATACACCAGCACAAGCTGTGTGCATGCTGACAAACACATACAGGGGAAGGAGGGAGTGCACTGAACTAGACCCTAGCCACAGGGGTCAGCAACAAGAAAAAAATACATATATCCAGGCACATCGCCTCTAGTTAGGACATTATATAAGTTATTAAGGAAACACCCCCCTTAGCCACACCCCCTTTCCTTAATAACTTATATAATGTCGTAACTAGAGGCGATGTGCCTGGATATATGTATTTTTTTCTTGTTGCTGACCCCTGTGGCTAGGGTCTAATTCAGTGCACTCCCTCCTTCCCCTGTATGTGTTTGTCAGCATGCACACAGCTTATGCTGGTGTATGTGCATGGTGCACATGGACACATAACGTTAGCTCCCTTGTGCGATTGGTAAGATGCACTGTCTGTCCCAGGAGAGGATGTCAGGATGTGTGCTCCTAATCCATTGATAGGTTTGATGCAATGAATGTGTTTGCATGTCTGCACTATGCATGTTACAGGGCCAGAGTTAGGACACCTATGTTTACCTGGGTACTTCTGCGCAGTATAGGTGACTAGGCATGAGAATGCATTCTTCTGTGAACTAAAACCCCGGCTTTTAACTTAGCTGTAGGGATAACAGTTGTGCCTGGATGAGTGAATCTGTGAATGCAATTGTTTGAACATTTGCATGCGAGAGTGCGAAGGGTTAATAGATTTTTGCTGTTTTCTAGCCACACCCCCTTCAGCACCTCCCTTTCCTTAATAACTTATATAATGTCCTAACTAGAGGCGATGTGCCTGGATATATGTATATTTTACATAATAAGGTGGTTGATATTGCTCCTGTCCCGTCTTAAAGTACATCTGAAGAAAGAGGGATATGCAGGCTGCCATATTTATTTCCTTTTAAACAATACCAGTTGCCTGGCAGCCCTGTTGATCTATTCGGCTGCAATAGTGTCTGAATTACACCAGAAACAAGCATGCAGCTAATCTCGTCAGATCTGACAATGTCAGAAACACCTGATGTGCTGCATGCTTGTTCAGGGGCTATGGCTAAAAGTATTACAGGCAGAAGATCAGCAGGTCAGCCAGGCAACTGGTATTGCTTAAAAGGAAATAAATATTGCAGCCTCCATATCCCTCTCGCTTCAGTTGTCCTTTAAGAATTTGTGATTTGCAAAGCTCTAGCTAATGTACTGCTATGGGGGATATATATAATAAAATCACACCCATAGCATTACATTAGCAAGAGCTTAGCAAAGTGCTGCTAGTGGGTTCCAGGCCTTCTGCTATTTATGACTGTAACATCATCTGATATACGACCTACCCTGTTCACCTGCTACTAGGTCTATTTACCAAATAGTTTTCATGTACAATTGGTTTGTGTCTATGTTACTTTTCTTGTAATGACAGTGTATTTGTACATGACAAGACAATATAAATCAAAGAAAAGTGTGGTGCCTCTCCCCTTCCTGGCCACACCTCCAAAATCTTTACATGAAACTGCTAGTTATTTTTTTGCAGCTGCACACCCCTTCCCCCAACAGGTAAGTTTTATTAAAACTTAAATTCTTTTGTTAATGAAATATCCTACTTTGTGTGTGTAGCAATGTTATTGTTGAAGAATAAAAAAAATAAATTTGGGGAAAAGAAAATATACAGACTGACTGTGCGTACTTGTGCATAATGACATGCCTCTGTTCCGTTATATCAGCGCATCCAGACACCCCCCCCCCTCTCCTGCGCTTTACTGTCCCCCTAAAAAGACCGCCAGGCTAGCGACAATCTGCTTGTCGCTAGCCTGCTTTGTTTGCTTGAGTCAAGCAGCCTCCTCTATACAAACTCCCCTGCCGCTCCCCGCCTCTACTAGCTTCCTCCAATCAGAAGCCAAGCCGCGACCAAGGAGTTCTTCCTGGGTTCTAGCTTGGTTTCTGATTGTAGGAAGCTGACAGAGGCGGGGAGCAGCGGGGGGACAGCAGAGCGCAAGGGGGGCTGGCAGCGGCAATATAACGAAACAGAGGCATGTCATTATGCACATGACACGCCTCTGGTTCCTATTAAGATTTTAATCATCCACCTCCGGTTCTCTTTAAACATGGTGAAACATGGGTAGATGATTTACCGTATTTTTCGGACTATAAGGCGCACCTAGGTTTAGAGGACAAAAACCAGGGGGAAAAAAAATTATAATATATATATATATATATATATATATATATATATATATATATATATATATATATATATATATATATATATATATATATATATATATATATATATATATATATATATATATATATATATATATATATATATATATATATATAAAAAACTATTTGCCCCCTTCCTGATTTCTTATTCTTTTGCATGTTTGTCACACTTAAAGGGATACTGTAGGGGGGCTCGGGGGAAAATGAGTTGAACTTACCCGGGGCTTCTAACGGTCCCCCACAGACATCCTGTGCCCACGCAGCCACTCACCGATGCTCCGGCCCCGCCTCCGGTTCACTTCTAGAATTTCAGACTTTAAAGTCTGAAAACCACTGTGCCTGCATTGCTGTGTCCTTGTTCCCGCTGATGTCACCAGGAGTGTACTGCGCAGACACAGACTACACTAGGCCTGCGTAGTACGCTCCTGGTGACATCAGCGGGATCGAGGACACGGCAACGCAGGCGCAGTGGTTTTCAGAATTTAAAGTCTGAAATTCCAGAAGTGAACGGGAGGCGGGGCCGGAGCATTGGGGAGTGGCTGCGTGGGCACATGATTTCTGCGGGGGACCATTAGAAGCCCCGGGTAAGTTCAACTCATTTTCCCCCAACCCCACTACAGTGTCCCTTTAAATGTTTCTGCTCATCAAAAACCGTTAACTATTAGTCAAAGATAACATAATTGAACACAAAATGCAGTTTTAAATGATGGTTTTTATTATTTCGTGAGAAAAAAAACCCCTCCAAATCTACATGGTCCTGTGTGAAAAAACCCCTTGTTAAAAAATAACTTAACTGTGGTTTATCACACCTGAGTTCAATTTCTGTAGTCACCCCCAGGCCTGATTACTGCCACACCTGTTGCAATCAAGAAATCACTTAAATAAGAGCTATCTGACAAAGAGAAGTAGACCAAAAGCACCTCAAAAGCTAGACATCATGCCAAGATCCAAAGAAATCCAGGAACAAATGAGAACAAAAGTACTGTAATTGAGATCTATCAGTCTGGTAAAGGTTATAAAGCCATTTCTAAAGCTTTGGGACTCCAGCAAACCACAGTGAGAGCCATTATCCACAAATGGCAAAAACATGGAACAGTGATGAACCTTCCCAGGAGTGGCTGGCCGACCAAAATTACCCCAAGAGCGCAGAGAAAAAACTCATCTGAGAGGCCACAAAAGACCCCGGGACAACATCTAAAGAACTGCAGGCCTCGCTTGCCTCAATTAAGGTCAGTGTTCACGACTCCACCATAAGAAAGACTGGGCAAAAGCGGCCTGCATGGCAAATATCCAAGGCGCAAACCACTTTTAAGCAAAAAGAACATTAAAGCTCGTCTCAATTTTGCTAAAAAACATCTCAATGATTGCCAAGACTTTTGGGAAAATACCTTATGGACCGACGAGACAAAAGTTGAACTTTTTGGAAGGTGTGTGTCCCGTTACATCTGGCGTAGAAGTAACACAGCATTTCAGCAAAAGAACATCATACCAACAGTAAAATATGGTGGTGGTAGTGTGAAGGTCTGGGGTTGTTTTGCTGCTTCAGGACCTGGAAGGCTTTCTGTGATAGATCTACCAAAAAATCCTGAAGGAAAATGTCCGGCTATCTGTTCGTCAACTCAAGCTGAAGCGATCTTGGGTGCTGCAGCAGGACAATGACCCAAAACACACCAGCAAATCCACCTCTGAATGGCTGAAGAAAAACAAAATGAAGACTTTGGAGTGGCCTAGTCAAAGTCCTGACCTGAATCCTATTGAGATGTTGTGGCATGACCTTAAAAAGGCAGTTCATGCTAGAAAACCCTCAAATAAAGCTGAATTACAACAATTCTGCAAAGATGAGTGGGTCAAAATTCCTCCAGAGCGCTGTAAAAGACTCATTGCAAGTTATCGCAAACGCTTGATTGCAGTTATTGCTGCTAAGGGTGGCCCAACCAGTTATTAGGTTCAGGGGGCAATTTCTTTTTCACACAGGGCCATGTAGGTTTTGAGTTTTTTTTCTCACTAAATAATAAAAACCATCATTTAAAACTGCATTTTGTGTTCAATTATGTTATCTTTGACTAATAGTTAACGTTTTTTGATGAGCAGAAACATTTAAGTGTGACAAACATGCAAAAGAATAAGAAATCAGGAAGGGGGCAAATAGTTTTTCACACCACTGTATACTAAACCTGGTGCATCCATGGTGAAGGGGCATCTTGTGGATTATGCCCCCTTTGTACCCCATGTCTCCCTGTGTCCTCTATGCCCCTTTGTGTCCTCCTCTGCATGGGCACAGTACAGGGAGTCCCCGACATTGCAGCGAGTTGGGGGATCGTATTGGCAGCGTTCACAAGTCAGAAACTCCCTGCATTTGGACTATAGAACGCAGTGACTTTTTCCACCAAACCTAAACCACTTTTTTTTTCCTCCCTTGCACAAGACATGCGATTCCACATTGACATTCTCCGGCGAATTGTAGGAGAGAGAGAAAAAAAAAAAAAAAAAAAAAAAAGGCCGGGTTCAATTGCAGACAAAATCCACATATCATGCAGCACAATGATTGCAGGGAAGAGTCTGTATTTCCGCAGCACAAGTGTGATCTATCTCTAAAGTGAGACATTCTGAACAAGCTCATGGCGTAATCCAAACAAGGAAATTGTTGCCATGGCTGCAGAAAACAGCAGTTTGAACTTTCTTAGCTGCTGACAGAATAGAGTGGTAAGATGACATAGGGAGAACATGCAAAAAGAACTTGTACAGCACCCATCTACATTCAAGTCAGTTTCAAAATTAATGTGGTTTCTTGTAGAGAAGTGAATTCATGCTTCCTCAGTTGCCTAGGCCTGGAACACTACCACCACGTTTCACTGTTGGCATGTTTTGTGGTAAGGGCCGTAAAAATCCCAGAACATCTAAAATATTCCAGTTGGCACCTAGTTTTTCATTCGTCAATGGAGGGGCTGGCTTCATAGATGTCCTGCCAGCTCGTGGATTAGACAAACTGATTCTTGAATTCAATAATAGTTCCACCCCATGGCAAGCTGTGGTAGTTTTATGGCCAATATAACAGGACCAGTTCATCCAAAACATTCCGGTTTTGAATCCACAGAACAGAAGCTTGCTATTGGGGTACTCAATGGCCTCAATTCACTAAGCTTTATCAAACACTTTATCGAGCGCTTGATAATTTACCTCATGGGTAAAATCGAATTTTGAATTCACTAAGCTGTTATATCTTTATCGAATGTTTTATCGATAAAACGTTCAATAAATCTATAACACCTTAGTGAATTCAAAATTATATTTTACCCATGAGGTAAATTATCAAACGTTTGATAAAGCTTAGTGAATTGAGGCCAATGTGTTATACTAAATTTTAAAAGACACTTGAACTGAAAGGGATATGGAGGCTGCCATATGTATTTCTAGCAGCCATTCTTCTTCTGGTCCTCGGAGGCTCTTGATCACATGACGACAGACAGCAATCTAACTATAGGGGTAGAGTGCCATCTGGTGGATGGAGGGAGAATTGCAGTGCTGGATCCAGGGGAGTTGAGTAATGTGCAGGGCTGCCACAGAGGTCTCTGCGGTATGATTCCCCCCCCCCCCTGCTTTTAGGGTCTAAAAGCATATGAACAAATTGCACCACTTTTAAACCCTAAAATCCAGGAGTAATCATACCACCAGGGAGGTTAAGGAGGCCTTTATGTCTCTATTGTTTAGCAGAGGTTTTTGCTTAGTGGCTCTCACATGGTTACCAATGAGGACATTAAAGAGAACTAAAGATGAAATAACTAATAGATCTATACATACCTGGGGCTTCCTCCAGCCCCATCAGCCTGGATCGCTCCCACGCCGCTGTCCTCCGCTGCCTCTGTCCGCCGGTACCGGGTCCGGTCATTTTGGCCAGTCGACGCTGGCGCAGTACGCTCCCTCCGTACTGTGCAGGTGCATGCGTAAAGAGCCGGAGGGAGTCACTGCGCATGCGTACAACTGGCCGCATCCGGCGGAAGCGACGGGACCCGGTACCGGTGATAGGGGCAGCGGAGAAGTGCGGCGTGGGAGCGATCCAGGCTTATGGGGCTGGAGGAAGCCCCAGGTATGTATAACATCTTTTTCAATTTTGCAGGTTGTCTTCGTCTCTGGTTCCCTTTAAGGGCTGGTTCACACTGCAACAGGTTTTTTTTTTTTAAAGTGGGCCTGAACTCTTGCACACGACAAAACGAAAACGTAGAGGAATCCACCCTGTATATTTAGAGTTCAGACTGTACTCTGCTCATCTGTGACTAAGCACAATTTGTAATTTGATCCCTTAGCTGTGCCAGCTGACTGCCATGGCAGAGAGCTCATTTGTAAACACAGGATGTTGTTAAAGTGTAACTGTTGGGCATAAAAATCAATTCTTTATTTTTATCTGGTAAACAAGTAATAAGGATGCTAACCAAGCAATCAAAAAGTTAAAATCACTATTACGTTTCTTGTTGATAAATGATCATTCCCCAGTTTACCTGACTTATTTGGTACACAGCAAATTTAGTACACAAAAAGGAAGTTGCAGGGCATGCTGGGTTTCCTTTTCTGCTTCTGTACTTCCCCTCAGACTTAACTAATGCAGCCTGAAGCCTCTTTCCCTCCTGTTTTCCCCACCCACACCTCTGTTCCTCTCTGATTGGGCAATATTTCTCATGCTGAGACAATGCACTTTCTATAGTGAAGGGCGGGCAAATCAGGCTGAGGAGAGTAAGGGAGGAAAAGACATCAGGATTGGCTTCAAAGTAACCGAAGAATCAGAAAAAAATGTGCAATCTTGCGCTACTGGGACACACGCATGGACAAGAACTATATTACACAGCTTCAGCAGCTCCTCTCCCCTGGCTGAAGGGTTAGACTGTGTGAGGAAAACAGAGGGAAAGTGGAGGAGCGCTCCGTAGTGCATTAAAGGATACCACAACTGACATGTGGCATAATGAGATAAACATGGGTATGTACAGTGCCTAGCACACAAATAACTATGCTGTGTTCCTTTTTTTCTTTCTCTGCCTGAAAGAGGTAAATATCAGGTATGTAAGTGGCTGACTCAGTTCTGACCCAGACAGGAAGTGACTACAGTGTGACCCTCACTGATAAGAATTTCCCCCTTTTTTATCTCTTTCTTCCTCTCAGAAGCCATTTTCTTCTAGGAAAGTGTTTTATAGTTGGAATTTCTTATCAGTGAAGGTCACACTGTAGTCACTTCCTGTCTGAGTCAGGACTGAGTCAGCCACTTACATACCTGATATTTACCTCTTTCAGGCAGAGAAAGAAAAAAAGGAACACAGCATAGTTATTTGTGTGCTAGGCACTGTACATACCCATGTCTATCTCATTGTGCCACATGTCAGTTGTGGTATCCTTTAAAGGTAACCTACACTGAGAAGGATATGGATTTTTTTCTTTTAAACAATACCAGTTGCCTGACTCTCCTGCTGATCCTGTGTCTAATACTTTTAGCCTCAGCCCCTGAACAAGCATGCAGATCAGGTGCTCTGACTGAAGTCAGACTGGATTAGCTGCATGCTTGTTTCAGGTGTGCGATTCAGCCACTACTGCAGCCAAAGAGCTCAGCAGGACTGCCAGGCAACTAGTATTGTTTATAAAGAAACAGCCATCTCCCTCTCAGTTAAGGTTTCCTTTAAACTGTAACACGCAAGAATAAAATACACTTACTAAAAAGTAGTGTCAAGTGAACTAGTCATGGGTGGAATCCCCATTAGTAACCTCCAGTGAGCAACCTGTTCCTCCTCTGTGGCCGGCAGTGGGGTTGTCCTGGATGGTGTGTGGACCAGGTGCCTCCTGTCCGTATCCGTGCACCAGTAACCTCACGACGCGCTGCGGCGTATCCACGCCTTTGTCAACTGAGGACTCACTTGTGAGAACTGGTACACGGATACGGACAGGAGGCACCTTGTCTACACACCATCCAGGACAACCCCCAATGCTGGCCACAGAGGAGGAACAGGTTGCTCACTGGAGGTTACTAATGGGGATTCCACCCATGACAAGCCCAATGTGTATTGTAGGGTACTAGTTATGGGCTCTGCCTTTTGCTACATACACACTTGAGATAAAAGTCTTTGGAAAAGGCAAGATCACAGACCAATTTTACCCCCTTCCATGTAGTATGAGAGCCATACTCTACACAGTCTATTCTATGGAGCTGCACTCCCCATCAGATAAAATCTCAGGGCCCGTTTCCAGTATCGCGAATCTGCATGCGTTTCCTGCATGCAGATTCGCATAGCCAATACAAGTGAATGGGCCTGTTTCCACTTGTCAGTTTTCCTGTGCAGGATTTTTCTGCACAGCAGAGCCATCAGAATTCACTTGCGTGTGGAATGCAGGCGAATCGCCGCTAATGTATTTAATAGGGAATTCGCATGCTGTTTTGGTATGTGAATTTTCATGCGAATTCGCATGAAATCAATGGAAAAGCACACCGGCATTGCCACGGTTAAATTCGCATACATCGCCATCCATGCGAATTATCATGCGAATTCACACGCATGCGAAATTCGCATCCGCATGCGAATTTTGCCGCAGCGATTTCGCAACGCAATAGTGGAAACGGGCCCTCAGCAAGATGCTGCACACAAAGATGCTGCACACATGCAACAGATCATTATCTGCAAAAGATCTGTTCCTGCAAAAGATCCGTTCCTGCAAAATGCATTCATAGTCTATGATATCTGCAAATCCTCATACACACCTTGTTTAACAGACTTCATCTGCAGATCTGGCAATCATCTGCAGAACTGAAAATCCATCCTGGTGGATCTGATCTGCAGATGAATGTCTGTTAAACAAGGTGTGTATGATGATCTGCAGATATCATAGACGATTAATGCATTTTTCAGGAATGGATCTTTTGCAGGAACAGATCTTTTGCAGATCATGATCTTTTGAGTGTGTACGGGCATCTTTGTGTGCAGCATCTTGCAAAGATTTTATCTGATGGGGAGTTCAGCTCCATAGAATAGACTGTGTAGGTATGGCTCTCATACTACATGGAGGGGGGTAAATTGGTCTGTGATCTTGCCTTTTCCAAAGACTTTTATCTCAAGTGTGTATGTAGCATTTGACTCCAGGGTTTGAATCCTGGCTAGGGTCAGTGCCTATTCAGTAAGGGGAAGACTTCCTAACACTGCAGGGTGGCCCCTGGAGAGCGCCCTTAGTGGCTGCAGCTCTTGAGCGCTTGGAAACCAACAGGAGAAAAGGGCTATACAAATGTTAGGGTTATTATTAAAATTAAATAAATGTCAGCCTCCATAACCCTCTTACTTCATGTTCCCTTTAAATGTCTCAGGACTGTCAATGAGATGCAAATACTTCCAAATTGATGCAGATTTCATGCAAATGTGTGCAGCTTGACGTGAATGAACAAGCTGAGTATCTCAGCAGTTTTTTTTTTTTATCCATCGGTCAGCTTTCAGGCTAGGTGCACACGTAGCAGAAACGCTAGCGTTGCGGAAAACGCTGTGGTTTTGCCGCTAATGGAAGTCTTTGAGCCGCAGGAAAAAACACACATAAAAAACGCATATGCGTTTTCTATGCGTGCGTTTTCAAAATCGCTCATTTTGTTGGATGTTATGCAAAAATGCACATAATGAAAGTCAATGGAAATGCAATGGTATGCATTTTTCATGTGTTTTTGTAAAAAAAAATAAAAAAAAATGAAAAGTTAAAAAAAAAAGAAAAGCGTTTTCTGATGTATTTCTGCTTCCTGTTGTCTTCCTAGCTATTTGCATAAAACGCAATTGTAAAATGCATGAAAAACGCATACGCATATGTGAACCACAAATGCATTAAAATGCATGCAAAACGCTTCAGAAAGAAAAAACGCACACAAAAATAAGATACAATACAATAACATTTCTATAGCACGTTTCTCCCATAGGACTCAAAGCGCTTAGGCTCTCTCAGATTCAGCAATTGGTAGTAGGATGAAGTATTCACACAACAAAAATTTTATTTCTGCAAATGCCAAACTGAACAGGTGGGTTTTCAGTCTGGATTTAAACACGTCCAGGGATGGAGCTGTCCTGATCTGCTGAGGTAAGGAGTTCCAAAACGTAGGGGCAGCATGACAGAAGGCTCTGGGGCCAAAAGTTTCCAAGTGGACTCTGGGTATCACAAGATTATTAGAACCTGTGGATCTGAGAATATGCACATAACATAAAAGCAGCCTTTCATGTTATGTTTTGTGTGCACCCAGCCTAAAGCTGCATAACTTTGCATAAAATCTGCATTAATTTTGACCATCCCTAAGAAAAACACATACACAATATATTTTCTCCACTCCAGTATTTACCTATTGCAACTTAAAATAGCCAATCGAACAATAAAATAGCAACAGTTCAGCTCTGAGAAAGACGCATGCATCAATGCCAACACATTGTAGTGTGAAAGAGCACTAGAGGAATGTACGGACCAGTATAACTGCCTAAGCCTATGTTTACTCAGGCCGCTGCAGCAAAAGAGTACACACTGGCTAAGGCGAGTGCCCTAAATGTACATTTCTTAAAGGGCCCCTGAGCACTTGTTAAAAATGAAATATTGACTTACCTGGGGCTTTCTCCAGCCCACAAGGTCCCCGGGTGTCCTCCTGGCTCCTCTATCAGACGACTGTGGCCCGAAGGAGTCAGGCCTGCTTTCCGCTTCCTCACGCCTGATAACAGAGCCGCCAGCCAGGACCGGGAGAGGAGCCAGGACGCCGGGGGACCTTGCGCGCCTACGGTGGGCTGGAGGAAGCTTTAATACTGATGCATTTAGAAAGACTGCTTGCAGTTCTGAAATCTTGGAATCTTAACTGCAGCAATAAACAAATGTGCACTTTTTAAGAGGAGTACCAAGCGTTTAGAACTAAAGTGAATGTGGTTTCCTCAACCAAGTGGCTGCTCATCATTGATATCTATTTGACATCCACGTGGGAGGTGCGGAGTTCCCACTGAAAAAAATAGGGCTCTAGAGGTGACAGATGTATATTACTCCAATAAAACATATGCACAGCGCTGTGTTGTCACTTTTCTTCAGGCTAAGAAATAAGACTGTACAGCTTTCGGCTCTAGACCACTTTGGGGGATCCAGCAGGAAACCTAATAGGGACATACTGCTAATGTGATTGGGTGGATGGCACTTTTGAGACTGTCTCGGTTTCCAATAGGTTGTAGTAAGCCACACCCCCACTATTCGGCCAATGACAACGTTCTGTGATGTAGAGGGCGCTGTGATTGAAGAACTGTTCCTTATAAAGTTTCTTGCTGGGTCCCCTAAACTAGTGGCCAACTTTCTATTTAACATGAATTCCTTCCTGTCTGCATGGACAATCTCAAATACAAACTAAAAGATTTGGATCTATGCCTCATCCAACTTTTTACAGGCCAATAAGAGCTATTTCACTGATGGCTGAGATGAATGAACAAAAGTGCTTGCAGACACATTCTGGTAATCGGTTTAAAGTGGATCTGAACTCAGAACTTTCTGCTCACTAAGATAGGCAACAGCATAATAACCTTTAAAGAAAACCATTTTTGTTACAGCTGATACAAATTCTGCAATAAATCTGCAGTGTGTCTACTTCCTGCTTTAATGGAAGACGACATAGGGTTAACATCCTGTGTTTACAAATTACCTCTCTGCCTTGGCAGCCAGCGGAGTGATCAAATTACAGTTGTGATTAGTCACAGATGAGGGGTGAATTAGATAGTCTAAACTCTATAAATACATACAGGTGAATTTCTCTGTTTTCCTTCTGTCCGGTGCAAGAATTCAGGTCCGCTTTGAGGGCTCAGATACACTGTAAGCGATTGAATAGCGCTTTCTGAGAGCTTTTTAAAAATTCACTTTCATTAAAACTGCGGCTAAAATTGCAGTGATTGCGTATGTGACGATTTTTACCATGATTTTAATGAAAGTGAATGGGAACAATTTTCAAAAAGCGTTCAGAAAGCGCTAATCAATCGCAATTGCTCAGAAAAGCGCTCATAGTGTGTCTGAGGCCTAAGTGCTTCTCTGGTCCCAGAAATGGACAACTACAGCTCTCATTTAACCCAGACTCAAAACAAAATCTTTAAAGGATTCTCAGCAGCAAAAATAAACAATACTTCAAATAAACCTCTCCCAAAGGGAGGTTCAAATTGGTGTCTGCTGTTGGTGAGACCACAAGCATTTTATTACTTTCAGGGGACTGCTCCCTAAGCCCAGTGTAAATGCAGGCATCCACCTTGCTCCTCCCAGCCACAGTGATATTGTGTGGTCCCAGCAATGCATGCTGGGAGGTGTAGTCCATTAATGTGATTTCATCTCCCGGCATGCACTGTGGCGCCCAGGGCCACATTCGAACTACGGAAGCTGCGTTTGGGGCACGAGAGATGTAGGACAGCATAAGATGCGGGGGGGGAGGGGGGGGGGTTGTGGTTAGGGAGCAGCCCCACTAAGGTAATAAAAAAATGTTTGCCATCCCCACCCAACAAAACACACCGGAGAGGCTTATTTTCTGCCGAGATACCTTTAAGAGATGTATTTGTTTTGATCCTGGAATTGTCAGGCAATGGGACAAACTCTAAAGCCTAGTCTAAATAGTGGGCCAAATTGTTTATTAAGATTTAACATTTATTGAACAATCTTAAACTGGTGGAAATATAGCGACTACCAGAATGCAGGGCCGGTGCTCTGCTTCCAGCAGGAGGAGGAGGTGAGCCGATGACAGCCGGGTGCTCACCAAAACTAGCTGGGTGAAGCACCCGGCTAAAAAGAGCCTGGGGAGAACACTGCTCAGGCTCCTGAGGCATGTCACGTGATCGGTAGGAGGTACGGAAGCACGGAGTGTGTGACTGCCAGGAAGAACAGAAGAGAGCAGATAATATATTGCTCTACTCCTCTCTGACGGGAGATGGTATCTGGCGGGAAAAGGTGTGCAAGAGTGTGGTTTACCAGACATCGGATCCATGGAGGGGCCCATATGTTTATCCCGGGGGGTGGGGGGAGAGAAAGTTATCCTGTGGGTTGTTGCTGTACCCTGGCTCAAACTGACAGTGTTTCATCTAGAAACACTGTCACTGGTGTTCTCCTCTGGATAAGAAGGCAGTGTGCTGTCTTTTTATTGCTTACATTTGAAGTTCTTGGGAGGCACATAAAATATCGAGAAGAGCCACATTTGGCCAGCGTGCCTTGAGTTTGACACCTGTGGGCTGAAGAATGCTGCAGACATCTCCTTTGCTGGGCTCACTGACATCAGACCACAACTATAAAGTAAATACTGTGGCGCCCCACTTCAACGGGAATAATAAAGTTGCAGCTGTGCTTAGGATAGATCCTTGTATCCAAATCATCTGCATTTTAGTAGCAGTTCAAAGCGCAGGTATATTTCTTCTTTGTTGTATATATTTCCACTCCACCACCTGTATGCACTCAGAGTGCAAACAAAGCAAACAGGGATGCTTTCAGTGGATAATATCAAATTGTTTTATTTCTGGATAAAAAGGGCAGTACAGGTGATATGAGGTGACACTCTCCCCAGGCATGTAGCGCTTCCCACTCAATGTGGTACTAAAGACCTCAAAACTCGACCCTGCTCCGTGCTGGCCGCGCTTGGCCCGACTAGTTTCGGCTGCTGCCGTCATCGGATAAACCATTTATCCCCTGATGACCGCAGCAGTCGAAACTGGTCGGGACAAGAGCGGGCAGCACAGAGCAGGGTTGAGTATTGAGGTATTTAGTACCACATTGAGTGGGAAGCGCTACATGCCTGGGGAGAGTGTCACCTCATATCACCTGTACTGCACTTTTTATCCAGAAATAAAACAATTTGATATTATCCACTGAAAGCATCCCTGTTTGCTTTGTTTGCACTCTGAGTGCATACAGGTGGTGAAGTGAAAATATATACAACAAAGAAGGAATATACCTGCGCTGTGAACTGCTACTAAAATAAGACCACAACTATTATAGTAACTGTACAGGTGTGTACAGTGGACACCATACACACGGCACATTCTTGGCAGAGACAGCCCCTACCAGCCGTGAACCCTTTTGCATGTGTATTGAGAGCAGTTCAGAAAATCTCTCTCTTCCTCTCTAGAGAAGCTCTTGTTTACATGTAGGCCTTGAGCACAGGGAGAAGCCTAGGGTGGTTTACCTTTCCTGTTATACCCAACTAGGTGGAGTAAAAGCAAAGCCTGCATGACTAGAGAAGGTCACGCCTCCCTAGCTGCCATCCACCTGTCACAACTTTATAGGGAGGAGAAAATGCATATGTATTGAATCGCCGCCGGTCAGTTTGGCATAGGATGAGGCGAATGACGGCTCATCTTGCTGCCGTTGAAATCCGAGGTACCGTTAAAGGGGTTCTTTCGCGAAAAAAGTAGGCAGTTAAAAAATGTGACAGATGACAGGTTTTGGGCCAGTCCATCTTTTTAAGGGGGATTCTCAGGGCTTTCTTTGTTTTCAACAGCATTTCCTGAACAACAGTTGCAAAATCTAACTGACATAATAGTGTGCAAGTGATTAGGGAGGCCGGCTGGTATCTTGCTATTTTGGCAGTTAAACTGCTGTTCAGGAAAAGCTGTTGAAAACAAAGAAAGCCCTGAGAATCCCCCTTAATAAGATGGACTGGCCCAAAACCTGTCATCTGTCACATTTTTTAACTGCCTACTTTTTTCGCGAAAGAACACCTTTAAAGGACCACTATCGTGAAAAAAGTAGGCAGTTAAAATCTGACAGAACCGACAGATTTTGGGCCAGTCCATCTCATGGGGGATTCTAAGGTTTTCTTTGTTTTCAACAGCATTTCCTGAACAGCAGTTTAACTGCCAAAATAGTAAGATACCAGCCAGCCTTCCTAATCACTTGCACACTATTTTGTCAGTTAGAATTTGCAACTGCTGTTATGGAAATGCTGCTGAAAACTTAAAGTCAGCCTCCGGACTAAAAATCTACTCAGCTGAACTGAAAAGGCTTGGTGTTTCTTTAACAGTTTCACAGCATCAGAACTTTGTTTTTCTTACCAAAGCATCATTTTTAACTGCATTTTTAGCTAAGCTCCACCCATCAAAGAAAAAGAGCCTTGTTTTTTTCCCCCTGATGCTTTGCAGAGCCTGATGGGATTGCCTATGTTGTTGTTCACGTTGCCTAGCAACTGGGAGAGGTGCTCAGGACACAGGACAGTTGGAACTGTGTCTCATGCTCCCTGTCACCTCCTTTCAACCAAAAAGATGGCTGCCCTCATGAAATCAAACATTTGCCTGTTCTTTTAAAACAGTGTGGGTAAGAAATTATATTACCTATCTATTTTAATTCACATAACTAATGTAATTTAATGACTGTATGTTTGTTTAGGCTGGAGTTCCTCTTTAAGAAAACACTGAGAATACGCTATGAACAGATGGTCTGGCCCAAAACCTGTTGTTCTGTCAGATTTTAACTGCCTACTTTTTTCGCAATAGTGGTCCTTTAAAATACTACTCCCCCTCCTAAGTCATAGCAAATGGGGGTGGATTAGGGTGGTCACATAATTCACAGTTTGGCTATCGCCATAACCTGAATTACACATATGTGCAACTGCGGAGTATTGCACTGCAGCTATCGCAGCACCCATATCAGGCGCTACAAGGCCCCGAATTGACCCGCTTCAGGGAACAAATACTGTATTCGTGCTGCTTCTCTGCTTTAGAGAGGCCTGGTGGGCAAAGTTTTCTAGGGTGTCAGGTCCTGGGAGGGGCCACCCATTGGCCCCTCCCCAATACCAAGAGATGATTGGCTGTCAGACGAGCACAATGTCATAATTTAGGATTATTTGACACTGTCAGTTAATAATTCCGTTACAGGAAGTCCACCCTGCGCCTCCTGTCTCCCTACAGTGACGTCATAACGCAGGTCCCGCCCAACGTGACGTCATAAGGAACTTCTCCCACACTCTCATACTGAGGCACGAGCTGTCTTCGCTCCGTGGCGGGCGGATTATAAGCGCCCTCTCTGAACTCCCCGTGACCTAATAACCCCCTCCTGTGACGTCACAACGCCCTCGGGCGGGAAACACCATGAAACGGCGCAGGCAGGCCATCTCGACCCCAGTGTGCTACTGCCATCCACCCAGGGTCAGGTAAGGTGCTGCCGCCGTCAGGCCCAGCGAAATTCCGCTTACCGTCCGCTCTGTCCCGCTGCTTCCTTCCACCCCGTCCAGACCAGCCGTGACGTGTCCTGCACCCCGCCCAGTCCACCAATCACAGGCCGCGCAACCCGGGAGACAGACGGCCCCGCCGACCAATAGCGAGCTGGGCGGCGCGTGCGTACAGCCGACAGGAAGAGGGCGAGATCAGTGTTTTGCGGCAGCCAATCAGATGTCTGACAGGCTCGCCAGCGCCCGCGGCCATTGGGCAGTTACGTCACAGGCGAGCGACTCGACGCCATGTTGGAATGTGAAAGGGGTCTATCCGGTTGCTGTAGTAGCGAGCGGAGGCGGAGCCGTGCGTGGCTCACGCAGGGTGGAGTCACCCCTCCCTTCCTCCAGTCTCTGTGGTTGCTGGGAAATTGGGGAAGGGGGTAGAGTAGCAAAGCAAGTGCTGCAGATTTCCAGCTGCTAATAACTGCTGGAGTCAGACTTCTTATTGAGGAAAATGAACTAATTTTGCTCCAGTTGTACTTAAATTGGTGCAGAAAATCAAATCAGTCCTGATAGCATAATGTTCCTAATCATGGAGGGAAAGACAATCATTGACAGCTGCCAAACTGTCATCGTTACACTCAGAACCTCTCTGCTATAAAATATACACACCAGCATAACCTTTAAACAAAAAGCATTTCTTTGTTAAAGCTGATACAAAACTTGCAATAAATCTGCAGTGTGTCTACTTCCTGCTTTCAAGGAAGCAGACATTAACATGCTGTGCTTTCAAATGAGCTTATCTGCAATATCTGCCTTGGCAGTCAGGTGACATGGTCAGAGCTGAAATTACAACTTGTAATTAGACACAAATGAGGGGGAACTAAACATTCTAAACTAAATACATGCAAGGTGCATTTCTGTTTTCGTTCTGTGCAAGAGTTGTGGTCCACTTTAAGGGTCCTTTTACACTTGCAGCATGGCGGTACTCTTCTGCTGCTCATCGCAATGGCCAGAGGGGCTCTGGGTAATGCAAAAGCTGAATTGCGTAACCATGCTACTTCCACAATAATCCTGGGAGTGCACCAGAAGTTACATATTATTTTTAATTTTTCTTGGGTCACACTGCAGGTACAACGTGCAGTGCAACTTTTTGGCGGTGCATGGAGTGATTGCTTCAAATATCCATGAACCAGTGTGAAATGACCCTCAACTTTTTCCTCTTCATAATTAAAACGATGTGCTCTGTGGTGCCACAATTATCTCCCTCTCCTGGTGTCCTTCCTATAGCCGGGCTGCCTAAAATGCAGAGCGTGCTTTCATATTTACCTGTTCTAGACAGCAGATCGGCTCTCCTCTTCTTCTACTGAGCGGCGCTGTTATGTCGACATCCTCTTCTGGGTCCCAATCACGTCAACTTCTGGTAGAGCAGTTTCTAGACTAAGTAACTGCCGGGGCGAGGGTTCCAATTTTTCAGTGGAATTGCCAGCCTGTCAGATGAGTCCTGTAGATCTCTGATTTTTTCTTCCAGGCCACTATAGCCTTTGAGATCCCTTGATGTCCTCTGGGTCCCTTTCCTTGTTCCACTGTCACTCAGCTGTGTTGTGGACTATTGCGCTGTCCAGGATGTGCGCCTCCTCGATTGAGCTCCCATGAGCAGGACCATTCTGCGAACGTGCAGTTTGTAAAGACTTGGAACCACGTATGGGCACAGCACTTCAATGCGATCAAGAAGGTACATAGCTGAGAGCATGTGTTCCTTAGTGCATGACACAATCACTTTAATTGGGGTGACAGTGGAACAAAGGAGCGGACCACCCCTAGTGTACTTTAACCTCCCTGGCGGTACGCAGTTTCTGAGGCTGCGGCCGCAGGAGGGATTTTTTGAATTAGTTGTTCTAGCCTTTGTAGCTAGCACTAGACTAGCTACCATTGTCCCCCAAGTGAGTCCCTCCACACCCTTCTGATCCCCCCAATCACCGCTGCTATACGTTACCTAGCCACAATCCCGCAAGAGCCGCAGCTACCCAATGAGCTTCAGCCGTCGCTATGGCGACGATTGGACATGACATCTGATGTCATCACAGGATCTGGTGGGTACGTATAACAGCGGCGATCCAAAAAGAGCGGAGGGACTTGGGGGACAATGGTAGCTAGCAAAGTGCTAGCTACAAAGGCTAAAACAACTTTAATTCGAAAAATCCTCCCGAGGCAGAGAAATCCTCTGCGATGGCTACCCCGAGTGTAGCTCGGGCTTACCGCTAGGGAGGTTAATCCTCTGTTCTCAGTGGAGGTGGGTGATTGGGGCTATCTCGGCCTAGAATATAGCGTGTGCACTGGAGTCTGTTGAAGTTGCTTAATGAGTTGGCATGCTAGATCTTTAAAGGAAAGGTTCAGGGAAGGTGGGTAAAAAATAAAAATCAATTTCCACTTACCTGGGGCTTCCTCCAGCCCGTGGCAGGCAGGAGGTGCCCTCGCCACCGCTCCGCAGGCTCCCGGTGGTCTCCGGTGGCCGACCCGACCTGGCCAGGCCGGCTGCCAGGTCGGGCTCTTCTGCGCTCCAAGGCCCGGAACTTCTGCGTCCCACGCCGGCGCTCTGACGTCATCGGACGTCCTCCGGGCTCTACTGCGCAGGCGCAGAACTACTGCGCATGCGCAGTAGAGCCCGGAGGACGTCCGATGACATCAGCGCGCCGGCGTGGGACGCAGAAGTTCCGGGCCTTGGAGCGCAGAAGAGCCTGACCTGGCAGCCGGCCTGGCCAGGTCGGGTCGGCAACCGGGAGCCTGCGGAGCGGCGGCGAGGGCACCTCCTGCCTGCCACGGGCTGGAGGAAGCCCCAGGTAAGTGGAAATTGATTTTTATTTTTTACCCACCCTCCCTGAACCTTCCCTTTAAGGGACAAATTGGCAGCCCAGTATATTATTCCCGAGTACACACTGACAATGTGTATCGCGTGAAGGGATCGGTACACAATCTGAGAGACAGTTCAGGAGCAGAGCACTGTATAGATAGCTTGCTCCATTAAATGGACAAAGCATCTTTTGGCAGGAGTAAGGAGGGGAACAATGGGCTTGCCTGCCTATTCAGTCTAAATTAAACATTCAATGGATTCTGGCAAGTGGTACAATACACCATCCTCCTCCTCGACCTGTCATCAGCATTTGACAGTCAATCTCTCCCTGCTCCTCCAATCTGTGGGTTTTCAAGACCTTGCCCTAGCTTGGTTCTCCTTCTACCTCTCAAATCGTTCCTTTAAGACCTCCTTCAATTGTTCCTTCTCAACCTCCACCCCTTTCAGTTGGGGTCCCCCAAGGCTCTGTTCTTGGCCCCCTGCCGTTCTCAATTTACACCGCCTCTATCAGCAAACGTATCTCCTCTCTGGGCTTCAACTATCACCTATACGCAGATGACAACCAGATCTACCTATATACCATGGTCCTCTCCTCCACCACCATGGAGAAGGTATCAACCTGCCTCTCAGCCAGCTCATCTTGGATGTCACACAGGTGCCTAAAGTTAAACCTGGATAAAACAGAACTAATCTTCCCACCCTGTGCAGTCTCACCCTCCACAGACATCTATGTCACTGGTACTATCATCTGCCCAACCACACAAGCCTGCTGCCTGGGTGTCAACCTGTATTTGGCCCTCTTCTTCACTCCCCACATCCAAACCATTGCTAGGGTCTGCAACATCCATTTACGCAACATCTCCAAGATTCGTCCCTTCTTGACCACGGACACTGCCAGACTCCTTGTCCATGCCCTCATCATCTCCCGTCTGGACAACTGCAACACCCTCCTGTCAGGCCTTCCTCAGAACCGCATCAACCCCCCCTACAATACATCATGAATGTAGCAGCCAGACTATCTACTTGTCCCACCGCTCTGTCTCGGCGACTTCCCTATGCAAATCTCTTACTGGCTTCCAATACGCTTCAGAATCAGTTTCATGTTTGGCCTACAAATCTATACGAGTCCTGCCCGACCTACATCTCTGACCTGGTCAGCACATACACATCTAGCCGCCCACTTTGCTCCTACATCAACCTCCTCCTAGCCACCCGACGCATCTCACACTCTCATGCTAGACTACAGGACTTCATTAGTGCTGCCCCCAACCTGTGGAATTCCCTGCCACTGCCCATAAGGCTTGCCCCCTCCTTCAACTCCTTTAAACAAGCCCTCAAAACTCAACTCTTCAAGGAGGCCTACCCCACCTCAACACTGCCCTAACTCTCTCTGCAGAGAACCTCTCAACACAGCCCACCCTCCTTTCGTGTCTCCACCCCCTCCCTCTAGATTGTAAGCCTTGGCAGGGCCCCCTCTCCCCAGAGTATCGTGAACTTGTACTACTGGGACTTCCACTTTAGTGTATAATCTAGCATTGTACCTGTATTGTGTTGTGTACCTTATTGCTTATTACCTGTATTGTGTTATTGTATCTTATTGCTTACTACCTGTATTGTGTTGGTCACCTATCTGTAATCTTATGTATTGTACAGCGCTGCGTAATATGTTGTCTCTATATAAATCCAATAAATAATAATAGCCCCACCCCCTGCAGAAAAACTGATGCTTTCCCTGAGATAAAGTGCCATGGAAGCGCCACAGCCCTTTTCTGTAAGGGGGCAGCACTAAATGCTGGAAATCGACAGAGACAGTGTTCTGGAAGTGATTCTAAAAAAAAGACCTGGCAGGTAGTGATGGTCAGGTCTAGAACTCATTGAAAAGCATGTGGTCAGTTTGATAGTTATTAAAGAGCAACTGAAGTGAGAGGTATAAGGAGGCTGCCATATTTATTACCTTTTAAACAATACCAGTTGCCTGGCACCCCTGCTGACCTATTTGGCTGCAGTAGTGTTTGAATCACACCAGAAACAGGCATGCAGCTAATCTTGTCAGATCTGACAATGTCAGAAACACCTGATCTGCTGCATGCTTGTTCAGTGTCTATGGCCAAAAGCATAAGAGGCAGAGGATCAGCATGGCTGCCAGGCAACTGGTATTGCTTAAAAGGAAAGTAATATGGCAGCCTCCATATCCCTCTTGCTTCAGTTGTCCTTTAAATTGAAGTCTCTAATTTGCTAGTCTTGATCCAGAGCTTTGCAAATCTATCAGCTGATCAAACAAATCTTATGCTTCAACATGAGTTCTCCTAGACATGACTATGCCATTAGGAAATCGGTCATTCAGGCATGCTTGTTGCAGCACAGATTATAGAATCGGATAGTTGATTGGCCGTAAAGTCGCTAGATGTATGGCTACCTTTTTGGGGTTGCGCCCCGATCCCTACGGGTCACAAGCATTTTGCTTGTGTACATACCTTTGTAATCATCTGCCCCAGATCTAGACTGTCCTTTTCCAGGCATGTACATCCACATCAGTCTGAAGGTAGGAACACACTAGGCAGAATTGCATAGGCGTTTTCTATAGCACATAGTGGAAACCGCATATGCCATTCTGCCTAGTGTGTTCCTACCCTCACTAGGGATGGTCAATGAGATGCAAATAATTCACAGGTGGAATTCAACGGATCCATTTTCAGCCTGCAAACACTAAAGGTGCATACACACATCAGACTATAGTCTTTGGTAAATGAAAGATCACAGACCAATCTTACCACCCTTCATGTAATATGAGAGTCATACTCTACACAGTCTTTTCTATGGAGCTGAACTCCACATCAGAAAAAAATCTTTGCAAGATGCTGCACACACAGATGCTGTACAGACACAAAAGATCAGTATCTGCAAAAGATCTGTTCCTGCCAAAAATCCATTCCTGCAAATTGCAATGAAAGTCTATGAGATCTGCAGATCATCATACACACATGATTTAACTGACATTCATCTACAGATCAAGCAGTCATCTGCAGATCTGAAAATCCATCCTGGTGGATCTGATCTGCAGATGAATGTCAGTTAAATCATGTGTGTATGATGATCTGCAGATCTCATAGACTATCATTGCAATTTGCAGGAATGGATTTTTGGCAGGAACAGATTTTTTGCAGATACTGATCTTTTGTGTCTGTACAGCATCTGTGTGTTCACATCAGAAAAAAATCTTTGTAAGATACTGGAGTTCAGCTCCATAGAAAAGACTGTGAAGGTATGGCTCTCATACTACATGGAAGGGGGTAAAATTGGTCTGTGATCTTTCAGTTTCCAAAGACTATGGTCTGATGTGTGTATGTGGCCTTACATAATTCTGCACCAACTCAGATTTGCATCTTCCTTAGGCCTCTTTTCCATGAACTGTTGAGCTGTGTGCTCAGCAAGCAGTTGCCAGGCAGCAGGAGAAAGCAGTTGTGAGAGTTTGAGAGGCATTTCACTGCCTGTAAACAGTTAGTGGAAAAGAGGCCTTACATCTAGGTCACATTCAGTAGGTGTCCATCACATAACTATCTGATTTAGGCCTCTTTTCCACAGACTGTTGATAGGCAGTGAAATTCCTCTCAAACTCTCACAACTGCTTACTGCTGCCTGGTAACTGCTTGCTGAGCACACTGCTCAACAGTCACCTTATGCAACTGTTGCACACAGCTTGGAAAGGACAGACTGGAAGAGACAGGACAATAAGGCCTCTTTTCCACGGACAGTGGATAAGCAGTGAAATGCCTCCAAGACTCACTGCTGTCTGGTAATTGCTCACTGCTGCCTGGCAACTGCTTGCCGAACACAAAATTCAACTGTCTGTGGAAAAGAGGCCCAAATTGCCCAGCTATACTCTTCCCTTTCAGGCATTGTTCTCCCCACTCATCCCACCAGCTTCATTGGTCATCCTCCTTCATACCAACTGAATGCATTGCTTGCCCCTCTACATCTTTGGCCCTGAACTGTCCCCTGGGGGATAAAGTCCCAATCCCTCACAAGCAGAGTCATCCAGGTCAGAATCCTTGTGATGCCATGCTACCTTCTTCCAGCCTGCACCTATCAAGAGGTGGGTGGTTTTTCTTCTATGCATATTAAGTTTCACGGGAAACAGAAATGTGTAGGAATTAATGTTGACAAAAGATGATCATTTAACCAGTAGAGATGGCCAATGACATACATACTTTCCGGGTTTGATGCTCAGGTCCTGTGGTGGTGCCTGGTCACCTGTGGGACAAATGCCAGCTCACCTTCCAGCTGCATGTGATTGTATTGTGCTTGGTTGGAAGAGGTCCAGTACCGAAGACAGTAAGAAGAGGAAAGGATGGTGGAAGTTTTTCACACGTGGAAGGATGGCCAAGCACAGTGTGGCTCTGTCACTGGTGAGAGAAGTGCAACACCAAAAGGGCAGCGCAGGTGGACCTCAGTGCTCCCACTACCAGGGAATCACCTGCAGCTGCAACAGAATAAAATTGGCTGACAGGCTGTCTGCAGACCAATTTAAATGGCAAATTGCTATGGAGTGAGCATTCGCTTTTTGTGTTTTGCATTTTGAATCTGTGGCAGCTGCAGGTGATTCCCCCCCAGTGGTGTGGAATGGGTGTCCCGGGTAGTGGCAGAGCCCGGAGTCCCGCCTCTCATGTGCTCCAGTGCTTTGAGATTTTAAATCTTATATTTGCAGCTCCTAGTGTACAGGTCAGCTTGATGGGGGGGGGGGGGGGGTATACTTTCACGTGGTGCCCCCAGCTGGCCACATAATCTACGATTGTGTGCAACTCAGCTTAGTCTCCTCTCTATGGCCGTTTCAGCTCTTGCTGGGTTTGGTACTGCAGACACAGGTGCAAGTATTTGCATCTTTTTATTGCCTGACAGCAAGTTACTGTCTTGGAGTGAACATTCACTTTCTGTGTTTTGCATACTGATTACAGAAGTGGCAGGTTTACTTTTGTATATCTTTTAGGCCTCTTTTCCACGGACTGTTGAACTGTGTGCTCAGCAAGCAATTACCAGGCAGCAGTGAGCAGTTGTGAGAGTTTGAGAGACGTTTCACTGCTTATCAACAGTCTGTAGAAAAGAGGCCTAAGGACTTTTTCCTTGGACTGTTGATAGGCAGTGAAACTGCTCACTGCTGCCTGGTAATTGCTTGCTGAGCACACAGTTCAACAGTCCATGGAAAAGAGGCCTTACTCCAGCCAGTACATCTCCCATGCTTCCACCACCCACAGCAGTACCAATTGACTCCCCCAATGACCAGTACCTCTTATCACGTCTTTCACCCACGGACAAACACTCTCCATTTTATCTTCCACCTACAAACCTCCCCCATTATGATGTTTTATACCCACTAGCACTCATTTTAATGCCTCACCATCACCCATTACAAGCATTCTGGCATGTCTTGACTCGTGGGTCCTTTTGTATGCATTGCAGGAACTGCCTTGGCTCTTCCATCTTGCACCAGCTGCAAGCCACATACTTGAGTAGAGTCCCTGGCTACTACTGCTTTTATACACATGCATGTTGTATGTTTTTACTCCTTACAGCCATACATTAAGTAACTACCTTAGGTTTTTTTGACTATTGCCCTTTTTCTTCCCCCAGCAACCCCATTAGGTCTACAAACCACCAGCAGCAGAACACACTATTATGTAGCTTATCCAGACAGACAGCACCCATTATGATGCTACACGCCCACCATAAGCATCATTAGTATGCGTCTCACCCACCGTCCAGCACCACCCATCATGTCACATGCACACCTGCACTCCATATTACATCTCTCTCCAAACTTTGAGCAGCACCCAGTATGAGGTCTCTCACCAAATACACTCCGAATTTTGTCTTGCACCTGCCTACCAACAACCGCAGCACCCATTATGTGCCCCTCACACCCATCAGCAACCCCCATTATGTCTCTTACCACCCATCTGCGTCCCCCATTGAGATGTCTGGCTTTCCATTAGTGTCTACTGCCCATCCATCAAACCTCCCATTGCATTTCCCCCTGCAGCACTCATCACGATGTCTCTTCCAGGTGCATGCAGTCAGAAATTTACATCATTTTTCCCGTCCCAGGGCTCAGATCTATGCATGTAATCTGTGCAATGATCTGGCACTTGCGGAGGTTGGAACATAACATTATACCATATTTCCTGTACAGTCAAAGGAAACAGATGCGTGAGTAGTGGTGCCCATTGCCCAAACACCACTACCGCATCCCCCCTTCCCAGTGACGCTATTGGTGAGGACCATGGTCCTGACATCACGCTGTGGGAGGGGTTTCACCACAATATCAGCCATACAGACTCCCCTGATGGTCCATTTGAGAAAAGAAAAAGAATTCTCATGGGAAAGAGGGTATCAGCTACTGATTGGGATTAAGTTTAATTCTTGGTAACGGTTTCTCTTTAAGGGGGGCTTAGATGTTTTCCTTGTGTTTAAAGACATCCATGGCTATACTTAGTAGGTGATTCCAGGAGATGTTGATCCAGGGATTTTATCTGATTGCCATGTGGAGTCGGGAAGGATTTTTTTCTCCCTTTTGCCAGAGTGCTCCCAAAAACAGGCCACTCCTCACTGCACATGCTCTAGTCCTTGGACATGCGCAGTACTGAGCAGCCCATTTTTGGGAGTATTCAGGCTCCTGAAGAGCTCTAAAGCCGCCCCCCCTGCAGCAGCATCGGTTGGAGACTGCGAATGGGAGAGCCAGCACCGAAATGTCATGGGTAGCTGGGTTTATATCCCCAATTTAACTTGTATAAGTATTTTGCAATGCTTTGGGTTACGATTAGAGACAGACTATATATACACTCTAAAGCCCTGCAGATGTTGGCTCTATATAAATACTAAATAATCTTAATATTATAAACGTGAACGTTTGGATGTTTGTTACTCGATCACACAAAAATGGCTGAACTGATTTGAAGGAAGTGTGGCACACATAGTACATTAACTGGAACATATAGGATACTTTTTATCCCCATAACCAAAAAGTGGGCAGAGACAAATACAAATTTAACCTGAAAAGTGTAAACTGAAGCCATTCTTACACGGTTAACCTCCTTGGCGGTTAATTTTTTTTTTCCTTTTTAAAAAAATCCTTTTTTTTTTAATTTTTTTTTTTTTGTTTCATGTAAAGCTACCAGAGTGGTAGCTACATGAAACACCACTAGAGGGCGCATGTGGCCCTCTAGTCCGATCGTCGCCGGCATCTATAGCAAACAGGGGAACGCGTATATAACGCGTTCCCCTGTTTGGCTTCTCCTGTCGCCATGGCGACGATCGGGATGACGTCATGGACGTCAGCCGACGTCCTGACGTCAGGCACACCCGATCCAGCCCATAGCGCTGCCCGGAACTCATTGATCCGGGCAGCGCAGGGCTCTGGCGGGGGGGGGGGGGGCCTCTTCAGCCGCTGCGTGCGGCCGATCGCCGCAGAGCGGCGGCGATCAAGCTGTGCGCGCGGCTAGCAAAGTGCTGGCTGCGCGCACAGCAATTTATAGAATGAAAATCGCCCCACCAGGGGCTGAGATCTCCCCCTGCGCGGCATAGCCCGAGCTCAGCTCGGGCTTACCGCCAGGGAGGTTAATGGTTGGATTCTCAAACTTTGCAGTTCGTCACTGGTAAGTTAATATGGGAAATGCACTTAATATGGACACATCTTTTTATCACCTACTCCTATTAGCAGGGCAGGTTCTGCTGCCTGAGGTAAACTTGTGAGGATGCCCCGTCCCGATTTCGGATGATCGCACTGCACCCAAAAATTTTCACCCTCAGTATAGGTATGTAGATAGCCAGGTAATATATTTGCCCCAATGTATCTGCTTAGCTCAGTAGGTTGCCAGCCTGCCACCCCCCCCCTCCCCCTTTTGGCAGCCGCTCGTGTTACCTTCTGAGCTGGTAGCCACTACCTCTATGCTAGTCCCCAGCTGGCCCCCTCTCCTCAGACTTTAGTCAGAGCAGCGCGACATGCGGCTGCTGTAAAGAGGAAGGAAGCAGGACAGCAGTTCCCTGTAGCGGCGTTATACAGGAAGTACTTCCTGTATATCTCGCTGTTACCAAGGGAACCTCTGTCCTGCTTCTTTCCTCTTCACAGCAGCCACAGGTCACGCTGCTATGACTGAAGTCTACAACGGAGGAGGGGGGTGGTCAGGGGGAGCAGACTGGCCACCTACTCTGCCTATTGGCAATCTCTGCTTGGCATGCGTATTTGATTTTGTGGGGTAAAGTAAACATGAACCGAGAGGGATATGGGGCTGCCATATTTACAGTATATCCGCTTAAACAATTCACACTGCCTGGCTGTCCTGATCCTCTGTCTGTAATACGCTTAGCCATAGACCTTGAAAAAGCATGAAGGACACATGCTCTGACTGGATTAGCTCCATGCTCATTTCAGGTGTGTGATTCTGACACAGATGCCAAAGAGATTATATGTACAGCTAGGCAATTAGTATGGTTTAAAAGAAAATAAATATGGCAGGCCCTATATCCCTCTCACTTCAGGTGCCCTTTTATTTATTAAGGCTTGACATTAACATATTACCATATGTTAACTGCCAACTGCAGGAATAAAGATGAGAACTTGAGGTACCCTGAAGTGAGAGGGATATGGAGACTGTCTGTTCCCACCAGGCTTCTCACTGCATGCAGAACGCTCACCTGCCCTGTGGAAATTTGGTTCCGCCACCGCTTGGTGCACTGTAGGTGATCAGAGACCAGAAGCAGCATCGGGCAACCCTATTGGTTTGCAAAAGACCAATAGGAATCCTCCTGCAAAAGGGAAAATTCACATTGGTTCATGGTAGACCAATGAGAATCCTCTCGGTTGCTAGGTAGGATCCACATTGATTTTTTTTTTTCAAATCCAACGGGGAGCCCCATGCTTCATGTGGTGTCCAAATGGTATTGAGATGAACGGTGACTCAAACGCAGCAGATGGAAACGGCAAGAGAACGACATTGGTGGGGGTGTGCTTATTGCACTGCTTTCACAACCATTGCAGTGTGACCCTGGCCGTGAAGTGAATTGCATACAGCAGATTCCGCTTACAGGCTTGGATCATCTGTGCTTTATCCAGGCCTCAGTGACTGACTTGTGGTCCATAATCTGTAGTGCAAAAAATACAGTAAAGCCTGGAACCCACTGAAATCAGCAAACGCAAAACGCAACCGCTAGCGTTTTGTCTGAGCGGTTTGCAAGCGGATTCATGCGCGTTTTTGGTCGTGTTTTGCAACATTGTATTTTTTTGCCCAGCAGGTGCGTAGCGTTTTGCGTTTTTATCCTGATTGGTCCTGTGAATTATTTTTCATTTTGTTACAGTGTGCTGAACCGCAAAACGCTAGCAAAACCGCTCAGTTTAGGTTTTGCTGAGCGTTTCTGCTAATGTTTCAATACTTTACATTGAAGTGCTAACGCTCCCAAAATGCTGCAGGTCCTGCGTTTACGTTTCTGGGAAACGCAAACGCTCCTGTGGAAGTTGCCCCATCCATTATCAGCTGAGCGTTTTGGCAAAACGCTAGCGTATCGCAGCGCTGCCAAAATGTTCAAAAACGCTGTTGTGGGTTCCAGCCTTAAGGCAGTGTTCACCAACCCTGTCCTCAAGACCCACCAACAGTGCATGTTTTGTGGAAATCCACAGAGGTAGTTAATTAGCTCTGCTGAGTCAATAATTACCTCACCTGTGGATGTTTGTGGTTTTCTGCAGGTGGTCCCAGAGTACAGGGTTGGGGAGCTCTGCCGTATGGCTTTTGAATTAACCACTTGAGGACCGTGGGCTTTACACCCCTTAAGGACTGGCCACTTTTTTCCATTTAGACCACTGCAGCTTTGACGGTTTATTGCTCGGTCATACAACCTACCACCTAAATGAATTGTGGCTCCTTTTCTTGTCACTAATAAAGCTTTCTTTTGGTGCTATTTGATTGCTCCTGTGATTTTTACTTTTTATTATATTCATCAAAAAAGACATGAATTTTGGCAAAAAAATGATTTTTTTTAACTTTGTGCTGACATTTTTCAAATAAAGTAAAATTTCTGTATACATGCAGCGCGAAAAATGTGGACAAACATGTTTTTGATTAAAAAAAACCCATTAAGCCTATATTTATTGGTTTGGGTAAAAGTTATAGCGTTTACAAACTATGGTGCAAAAAGTGAATTTTCCCATTTTCAAGCATCTATGACTTTTCTGACCACCTGACATGTTTCATGAGGGGCTAGAATTCCAGGATAGTATAAATACCCCCCAAATGACCCCATTTTGGAAAGAAGACATCCCAAAGTATTCACTGAGAGGCATAGTGAGTTCATAGAAGATATTCATTTTTTTCACAAGTAAGCGGAAAATGACACTGACAAAAAAAAAAAGTTTCCATTTCTTCTAACTTGCGACAAAAAAAATGAAATCTGCCATGGACTCACCATGCCCCTCTCTGAATACCTTGAAGTGTCTACTTTCCAAAATGGGGTCATTTGTGGGGTGTGTTTACTGTCCTCGCATTTTGGGGGGTGCTAATTTGTAAGCACCCCTGTAAAGCCTAAAGGTGCTCATTGGACTTTGGGCCCCTTAGCGCAGTTAGGCTGCAAAAAAGTGCCACACGTGGTATTGCCGTACTCCGGAGAAGTAGTATAATGTGTTTTGGGGTGTATTTTTACACATACCCATGCTGGGTGGGAGAAATCTCTCTGTAAATGACAATTGTTTATTTTTTTTTTTACACACAATTGTCCATTTAGAGATCTTTCTCCCACTCAGCATGGGTATGTGTAAAAATACACCCCAAAACACATTATACTACTTCTCCCGAGTACGGCGATACCACGTGTGGCACTTTTTTGCACCCTAACTGCGCTAAGGGGCTTAAAGTCCAATGAGTACCTTTAGGATTTCACAGGTCATTTTGAGAAATTTCGTTTCAAGACCACTCCTCACAGTTTAGGGGCCCTAAAATGCCAGGACAGTATAGGAACCCCACAAATGACCCCATTTTAGAAAGAAGACACCCCAAGGTATTCCGTTAGTAGTACGGTGAGTTCATAGAAGATTTTATTTTTTGTCACAAGTTAGCGGAAAATGACACTTTGTGAAAAAAAATAATAAAAATCAATTTCCGCTAACTTGTGACAAAAAATAAAATCTTCTATGAACTCTCCGTACTACTAACAGAATACCTTGGGGTGTCTTCTTTCTAAAATGGAGTCATTTGTGGGGTTCCTATACTGTCCTGGCATTTTAGGGGCCCTAAACCGTGAGGAGTAGTCTTGAAACAAAATTTCTCAAAATGATCTGTGAAATCCTAAAGGTACTCATTGGACTTTGGGCCCCTTAGCACAGTTAGGGTGCAAAAAAGTGCAACACATGTGGTATCGCCGTACTCGGGAGAAGTAGTACAATGTGTTTTGTGGTGTATTTTTACACATACCCATGCTTGGTGGGAGAAATAACTCTGTAAATGGACAATTGTGTGTAAAAAAAAATCAAAAGATTGTCATTTACAGAGGTATTTCTCCCACCCAGCATGGGTATGTGTAAAAATACACCCCAAAACACATTATACTACTTCTCCTGAGTACGGCGATACCACATGATTGGCACTTTTTTGCAGCCTAACTGAGCTAAGGGGCCCAAAGTCCAATGAGTACCTTTAGGATTTCACAGGTCATTTTTGTTTCAAGACTACTCCTCACGGTTTAGGGCCCCTAAAATGCCAGGGCAGTATAGGAACCCCACTAATGACCCCATTTTAGAAAGAAGACACCCCAAGGTATTCCGTTAGGAGTATGATGAGTTCATAGAAGTTTTTATTTTTTTGTCACAAGTTAGCGGAAATTGATTTTAATTGTTTTTTTTTCACAAAGTGTCATTTTCCGCTAACTTGTGACAAAAAATAAAATCTTCTATGAACTCACCATACTCCTAACGGAATACGTTTGGGTGTCTTCTTTCTAGAATGGGGTCATTTGTGGGTTTCCTATACTGCCCTGGCATTTTAGGGGCCCTAACCCGTGAGGAGTAGTCTTGAAACAAAAATGACCTGTGAAATCCTAAAGGTACTCATTGGACTTTGGGCCCCTTAGCGCAGTTAGGCTGCAAAAAAGTGCCAATCATGTAGTATCGCCGTACTCGGGAGAAGTAGTATAATGCGTTTTGGGGTGTATTTTTACACATACCCATGCTGGGTGGGAGAAATACCTCTGTAAATGACAATTGTTTGATTTTTTTTTACACACAATTGTCCATTTACAGAGAGATTTCTCCCACCCAGCATGGGTATGTGTAAAAATACCCCCTAAAACACATTATACTACTTCTTCTGAGTACGGCGATACCACATGTGTGGCACTTTTTTGCAGCCTAGGTGCGCTAAGGGGCCCAACGTCCTAATCACAGGTCATTTTGAGGAGTTTTCTAGACTACTCCTCACGGTTTAGGGCCCCTAAAATGTCAGGGCAGTACAGGAACCCCACAAGTGACCCCATTTTAGAAAGAAGACACCCCAAGGTATTCCGTTAGGTGTATGGCGAGTTCATAGAAGATTATTTTTTGTCACAAGTTAGTGAAAAATGACACTTTGTGAAAAAAAAAATCAATTTCCGCTAACTTTTGACAAAAAAAAAAAAAAATCTTCTATGAACTCATCATACACCTAACAGAATACATTGGGAGTGTCTTTTTTCTAAAATAGGGTCAGTTTCTGAGGTTCCTATACTGCCCTGGCATTTTACGGGCCCAAAACCGTGAGTAGTCTGGAAACCAAATGTCTCAAAATGACTGTTCAGGGGTATAAGCATCTGAAAATTTTGATGACAGGTGGTCTATGAGGGGGCGAATTTTGTGGAAACGGTCATATGCAGGGTGGCCTTTTAGATGACAGGTTGTATTGGGCCTGATCTGATGGATAGGAGTGCTAGGGGGTGACAGGAGGTGATTGATGGGTGTCTCAGGCGGTGGTTAGAGGGGAAAATAGAAGCAATCAATGCACTGGGGAGGTGATCGGAAGGGGGTATGAGGGGGATCTGAGGGTTTGGCCGAGTGATCAGGAGCCCACACGGGGCAAATTAGGGCCTGATCTGATGGGTAGGTGTGCTAGGGGGTGACAGGAGGTGATTGATGGGTGTCTCCAGGTGTGATTAGAGGGGGGAATAGATGCAAGCAATGCACTGGCGAGGTGATCAGGGCTGGGGCCTGAGGGCATTCTGAGGGTGTGGGCGGGTGATTGAGTGCCCTAGGGGCAGATAGGGGTCTAATCTGATAGGTAGCAGTGACAGGGGGTGATTGATGGGTAATTAGTGGGTGTTTAGTATAGAGAACAGATATAAACACTGCACTTGGGAGGTGATCTGACGTCGGATCTGCGGGCGAACTATTGGTGTGGGTGGGTGATCAGATTGCCCACAAGGGGCAGGTTAGGGGCTGATTGATGAGTGGCAGTGCCAGGGGGTGATTGATGGGTGGCAGTGCCAGGGGGTGATTGATGGGTGATCAGTGGGTTATTACAGGGAAGAACAGATGTAACTAATGCACTGGCGAATTGATAAGGGGGGGTCTGAGGGCAATCTGAGCGTGTAGGCGGGTGATTGGGTGCCCGCAAGAGGCAGATTAGGGTCTGATCTGATGGGTAACAGTGACAGGTGGTGATAGGGGGTGATTGATGGGTAATTAGTGGGTGTTTAGAGGAGACAATAGATGTAAACACTGCGCTTGGGTGGTGACCTGATGTCGGATCTGTGGGCGATCTATTGGTGTGGGTGGGTGATCAGATTGCCCGCAAGGGGCAGGTTAGGGGCTGATTCATGGGTGGCAGTGACAGGGGGTGATTGATGGGTGGCAGTGACAGGGGGTAATCGACAGGTGATCAGTGGGTTATTACAGGGAAGGACAGATGTAAATAATGCCCTGGCGAATTGATAAGGGGGGGGGGGGGGGGTCTGAGGGCAATCTGAGCGTGTAGGCGGGTGATTGGGTCCCCCGCTGCGACTTACGTTTTCTTTTTGGCGACTGCCAGTCGGCTCCCGGCAATGCATCCTATTGTTCGCCTTCCCCGCTGTGAAGCGCGTCATGCAAGCGTACTTCGCCTGCAAAAGACGCGCTTCACAGCGGGAAAGGCGAAGAATAGGATGCATTGCCGGGAGCAGACTGGCAGTCGCCGAAAACAAAAGTCGCAGCGGGGGACCGGATGACACTTGAGGAGCTGCGAGGGCACAGGATGGCTGCAGGGGGCTTGGGAAAGCCCCCGGTAAGTGAAATTTTTTTCCTATCCACAGTTAAGGTTCCCTTTAAGACAAAGTATACAGTGGAGGAAATTATTATTTGACCCCTCACTGATTTTTAAGTTTGTCCAATGACAAAGAAATGAATTCTCAGAACAGTATCATTTCAATGGTAGGTTTATTTTAACAGTGGCAGATAGCACATCAAAAGGAAAGTCGAAAAAACAACAAATAAAAGATAGCAACTGATTTGCATTTCATTGAGTTAAATAAGTTTTTGAACCCCTACCAACCATTAAGAGTTCTGGCTCCCACAGAGTGGTTAGACACTTCTACTCAATTAAGGCAGCCATACACTGGTCGATGTGCCATCAGATCGACCAGCTGACAGATCCCTATCTGATCGAATCTGATCAGATAGGGATCGTATGGCTGCCTTTACTGCAAACAGATTGTGAATCGATTTCAGCCTGAAACCGATCACAATCTGTTCAGCTGCTCCTGCCGCCTGTCCCCCCCCCCCCCCGTATACATTACCTGATGCGGGCTCCCGGGCGTCTTCTCGGCATCTTCTCAGCGCTGCACCCGCTCCATCCCAGCGCTTCCTGTGTCACTCCGTGACCAGGAAGTTCAAATAGAGCGCCCTCTATTTGAACTTCCTGGGTCACTGCAGTGACCCAGGAAGCGCCGGGATGTAGCGGGTGCAGCGCTGAGAAGATGCAGAGAAGACGCCCGGGAGCCCACATCAGGTAATGTATTTTTCATAGGATCGGCCGCCGCTAGCGACGCGCACTTTACCCGCGGGCGATCGAGGGTAATTTCCCGCACGGTGCGATCGACGGACCGATCCGATTTCGGGAGGAAATCGGATCGTCGGCGGCGTTTACCGCGAACGATTGGCAGCAGATTCGATCCCAGGATCGAATCTGCTGTCGAAACGGCCGGGAATCGGGCCAGTGTATGGCCACCTTTAGTCACCCTCATTAAGGACACCTGTCTTAACTAGTCACCTGTATAAAAGACACCTGTCCACAGAATCAATCAATCAAGCAGACTCCAAACTCTCCAACATGGGAAAGACCAAAGAGCTGTCCAAGGATGTCAGAGACAAAATTGTAGACCTGCACAAGGCTGGAATGGGCTACAAAACCATTAACAAGAAGCTGGGAGAGAAGGTGACAACTGTTGGTGCGATTGTTTGAAAATGGAAGGAGCACAAAATGACCATCAATCGACCTCGCTCTGGGGCTCCACGCAAGATCTCACCTCGTGGGGTGTCAATGGTTCTGAGAACGGTGAAAAAGCATCCTAGAACTACACGGGAGGAGTTAGTGAATGACCTCAAATTAGCAGGGACCACAGTCACCAAGAAAACCATTGGAAATATTACACCGCAATGGATTAAAATTCTGCAGGGCTCGCAAGGTCCCCCTGCTCAAGAAGGCACATGTGCAGGCCCGTCTGAAGTTTGCCAATGAACACCTGAATGATTCTGTGAGTGACTGGGAGAAGGTGCTGTGGTCTGATGAGACCAAAATAGAGCTCTTTGGCATTAACTCAACTCGCTGGGTTTGGAGGAAGAAAAATGCTGCCTATGACCCCCAAAACACCGTCCCCACCGTCAAGCATGGGGGTGGAAACATTTTGCTTTGGGGGTGTTTTTCTGCTAAGGGCACAGGACAACTTAATCGCATTAACGGGAAAATGGACGGAGCCATGTATCGTGAAATCCTGAACGACAACCTCCTTCCCTCTGCCAGGAAACTGAAATTGGGTCGTGGATGGGTGTTCCAGCACGACAATGACCCAAAACATTCAGCAAAGGCAACAAAGGAGTGGCTCAAGAAGAAGCACATTAAGGTCATGGAGTGGCCTAGTCAGTCTCCGGACCTTAATCCAATAGAAAACCTATGGAGGGAGCTCAAGCTCAGAGTTGCACAGAGACAGCCTCGAAACCTTAGGGATTTAGAGATGATCTGCAAAGAGGAGTGGACCAACATTCCTCCTAAAATGTGTGCGAACTTGGTCATCAATTACAAGAAACGTTTGACCTCTGTGCTTGCAAACAAGGGTTTTTCCACTAAGTATTAAGTCTTTTATTGTTGGAGGGTTCAAAAACTTATTTCACTCAATGAAATGCAAATCAGTTGCTTTCTTTTATTTAAGGTTATTTTTTTCGATTTTCCTTTTGATGTGCTATCTGCCACTGTTAAAATAAACCTACCATTGAAATGATACTGTTCTGAGACTTTTCATTTCTTTGTCATTGGACAAACTTACAAAATCAGTGAGGGGTCAAATAATTATTTCCTCCACTGTAGGTGACATAGGGGGTTATTTAGTGAGGTAGAGGTTAAAAATTAACCAGAGGTGAAAAAAACCCCCCCACACAACAAAAACCCCTTTCATTGGATTTGCAATCTACTTTGAAACTAGTGCACGCGCACGCATGAGCATTAACAGGGGAACGAGCATGCAGCAGCTTAGTGCAGGACTTGACTCACATCCTGGTACACAAAGCTGAAGGAGTTACTGTATATTCTGGCGTATAAGACTACTTTTTAACCCTTGAAAATCATCTGAAAAGTCGGGGATCGTCTTATACGCCAGGTGTCATTGATGCCGGGCGATATGCCCTATCCTGTTACTGACTCTCAGATCTCGCTGCTGAGGACTGTAGTGAAGCGGCGCAGGTGCATGTGCGAGATGTAAGAGGCAGAGAAGGAGGTAAATAGGACACAAGTGTTCAGACTGGTGAAAAAGGCATTTTATGGGCACAGCACAATTTATTCTTCCCTACCGCTCTGATAAACATGTAGACAAGGAGAGCTGACCAATCCACTTATGGAGAGGCAGAGTTGACCAATCCAACCAGTCAATTGCCTATATACTGTTACATACTGGGTACCACATACAGTACAGCACCAGTATCTGTTCATACATAGCACCAGTATAAGGTTTTTTTTTTAATTTTTATTTGATGTGAGTTGGAAGAGGGGTAGTCTTATACGGCGAGTATATCCCAAACTCTATATTTTAACTGGAAACGTTATCTTATGCACCGGAGTATACAGTGCATGTCATTTGAATGTTTATTGGTAAATGAAGGGCAATCTTTTCTACGGATGTGATATTGCTGGCTGTATGGCCTTGTACAGAACTGAAAGTGGTTTGATTGACAAGGAGATTTCTCCAAGAATGTGATGAAAACAGAGTGTTGCAAGACTGTAAAAATATTAAGCCTTAATTTGATTTCCACCAAGGGAGAGAATATGCCTATATAAAGTAAGGACCAGGCTGTGAAGTCCGCACAAAAATCATCCAACTCCTTAGAAATTTCTTACGGACTCCAGGTACCCAAAATTGTTTAGACTGACTTCCACATCTCCTTGCAGGGCTATGGAGTGTACAAAAATCATCCAACTTCAACGCTGACTCAGTTTATGAAACAGACTCCAAGGAACTCAAAGATTGCTCTGACTCCTCAGCCCTGCTCAGGACACCCCTTTGCATTACCAGGCATCTTAGATTTAAACACAGTAGAACAGACTCTCAGGACAGACTCCACAAGCAGTGAATGGGTTTTCTCTTTCAATTTATTCCTTTTCAGATTTCAAACACGGTATAAAGAAAACATCTCTAAACAAGTTTAACAGTACTGTAAATCTCGTTACACTAAAGCTATCTTACTGGTCTCTGGCCCTCGGGGTCGCTGGCACGGTCTGGGTGGTGGTGTGGGCAAAGGCAAGAGCACCCCCCCCATGCAGCAAGACGGACTCATCTCTGCATAGCCCACCTCTGCTGATCTCAACCGATTACCCTTCTGCCAACAGGAAGCACCCAGCGGCAGCAGGTATGCACCCAGTCGGCAGGAGGGTTAAGAACAGGTGTGCACTAAAAGAAAAACTAAGGAAGGAAAATGTGGCGGCGGCAGGCACACCTTGGGCAGCAGCGTCAGCCAATCTGGAAGAGATTAGAAGGAACGGACCAGGCTGGAAAAGGAGCACTGCAAGAGGGACTTGGAGTGCAGGAGTGAGAGGGGAGGGTGCAGGTAAAAATCCACCTGGGTGTTAATGGTAAGATCACAGAAAATGCTCACAAAACCCACACAATACCAGACAGGTGACAGGATAAGTTACAATGAGGATCGTGCACCCCCCAGTCAAGGTTCCCCTTCGATATATCGAAGGGTGAATAGCTAGCATAGAACAGTCATCCCATGTCCTGAACCCTCCCCCTCCCCCAATTCCTGTGCCCTTTTTTCCATTCTGCTCCAGATTCCCCCTTTCCCCAACAAGTGCATCACAACACCCAGCGCTCCGTGCTCAGCGAATGGTGTAACGGACATAGGGGACTTCCACATCTTCATCCTCATTGTCGTTACAGCACAGTTCGAACACCAAGGCTTTCACATGCCTCCCAATCCTCTTCTTGGAAACTTTTGTCACAATCTCAGTCATCCTGCAAACACAAGAGAGAACATTATTGGGTAAGGATGCTCTCTCTGAAACCTGCTTCTATGTGAAGTGCTCTGCATTGCATAAAAGTTCATTGTTAAAGAGGCCCTGTAGTGACTTATAGTAGAACTAGTGACCTAAGCCCAGGCTCTAGGTCGGTCACCTCCATCACAGCGCGTACCTTCCCACCCCCGTCATCTTATTCCTTCCCTGCATAATCCTCCCAGCTCAGCGCTGTGTCCCCGTTTCTCTAGCAACCACAGGGACTGCGCAGAGCAAGCTGGCTGAACTGCGCGCTCATGTGCAGTTCAGTTTTCACACAGGGACAAATGACGCAGGGACAGTTAGGGATTATTATATAGGATTCAGCAAATTATTCAGGATACCCACTTGTACGTTAAAATATCCTGTTCTCAGCATCAAGGACACTTCCTATAGCTATAGTTTGCTGTATACGGTTACGCAGCCCCACCCTCCCACTGAGGCTAGTCCTAGGCTATTTATCATGCAGAATTGTTAAAGGATAACAGAGGTAAATTTAAATACTGCTCTTCCTTACTTGGGGCTTCCTCAAGTCCCCTGAGGCTTGTATGTCCCTCGCAGGCTTACTCAATCGCCTCTGCTGTCCACCCCACTAAAATCAGCCAAGTCGCACCTTACAGCGCATGTGCTGGCCACGCAAGTCCTCGATCGCTGCTGCGTTCAGCAGCATGTGCGGCTACAAGGCTGGGCGCAGTTGTATATGCTACCCATATCCAATTCTGATGAATTGATCTGGAGAGGGGACCCCCACAGGGAACTGAGACCTCGCCTACAAAGCGAGAACCTCTAAGCACAGACAGCCCAATCAGAGGGACCGTTAAAACGGACCTGAACTCAGAACTTCCTCTCTGCTCTAAAAGATACACAACAGCGTAATAACCTTTAAAGAAAAACATTTTGCTGTTACAGCCGATACAAATCCTACAATAAATCTGCACTGTTTCTATTTCCTGCATTCATGGAAGTGGACATATTGTTAAAGTGAACATCCGGACTAAAAATCGACTCAGCAGCACTGAAAAGGCTTGGTGTTTCTTTAACAGTTTCACAGCATCAGAACTTTGTTTCTCTTATACAAACCTCATTTTTAGCTGCACAGAAGAAAACTGCCCGGGCATTTTTCCCCTGATGCTGTGCAAAGCATGATGGGATTTCTGATGTTGCTCTCGTTCTGCTGTTTTGGTGCAATTTTTTTTTAAATTTATTTTTACAATTTGAATTTGAGATTTGAAGCCTAGCGTGTGCAGCTGGGAGGGGTAATCAGGACACAGGACAGTTGGAACTGTGTCTCATTCTCCTCGTCACCTCCTTTCAACCAAAAAGATGGCTGCTTCCATGAATCACAAACATTTGCCTGTTCTTTTAAAACAGGGTGGGTAAGAGATTATATTACCTATCTATTCTACTTAACATAACTAATGTAACTTGATGACAGTATGTTTGTTTAGGCTGAAGTTCCCCTTTAACATCCTGTGCTTTCAAATGAGTTTATCTGCAGTGGCAGTCAGCTGACAGGAGAGAGATCAAATTAAAACTTGTGATTAGACACAGATGTGTTATAATTTAAGTAGGTCTCAGTTACTTGGCCTGAGTTTATGTAAAAGGCTTGTCCGCAGTGTATGCCTTTAAAATAGATAGAGTTCTTGTGATGCAGGCAGAGGCCTCTCAGGGTCTGCGTGTAGCAGAGGATACACGCAGATACTGAGAACATGTTTCTAGAAGAAGGCCACCGGCCTACTCTGACCTCAACACGTACACCGCAAGAACAGTAAACATAGGCCTTGTTTTCTAAATACCAAATTCTTGTATGTATGTCAAAAGCCTCATTAAATATTAATTGAGTAGGTGGGTATTATGACCCCACGAGGGGGCTCCACCAATAGTCTGATCTAGGGGATGGCGACGATGATGTCATATTTAACTCTTTCCTAGTTGGTATTAAAGAAGCAGACGAGCTGGAAGACGTCTCTGATTCCTGCTCTGCTTCTTACTTTCACACTAGCTCTCAATGCTGACTGGAACTTCTAAGTATTTTCATTCTATATGTAATCTGATATAATGTATGCTGTACAAAGGTAGTCTAGTGTAACGTAGTTTAGAAAGAAGGTACCTGATTGACTTCAGCAGGAAGTTTAATCAAGAAGCTTGTAACGCAACATGAAGATTGGCGTGGCTAGGATATGATGAACTGTATCTATCTGTATTTCTGTTTCCTGAATAAATAACGTGAATATTGAAGAAGCCTGAGAAAGTCTATCTCCTGCTTGCTGTGATGAGTCGTGTGTGCAACTCTTGCTGATGAGTTGCTGGTGCCGGAAAAAGGTGATTAGAACAGTGGTGCTGAAACCCTTCGCTGTCTAGCAAAACAGGCAGACAGGGGCCAGGGGCCGAAGTTTTCAAGATATTCCACAGCAAAACAAGCGGAATAGACGCGGACTGTAAAGCCCATCAAGCTGACAAGCTGGTGTGGGGAGTGTGCGTGAGCCGGCACACGGGCTGCAATTCGAGGACAACAGCGGCGAAACTCTTGGACGTTACACTTTAGCTGCATGTACACAGCAGTTACAAGCCTAAACGGGATCGGGAGATAGGAACTCTCCGAGGCTGCAGCTCGCAACTGCCGCTGGAGAAGCCGATCCACTGGGCCAGAGAGATTACGCTCAGATTACGCTCAGAAGTTGCGGAGTCCAAATCAGAAGTTTCGCGGGAGAAAGTTGCGGTAGCTGATGATGAACTGCCACGAGTCCGCTGATCAGGCATGTATGATTTACGTTGTTATATTGCGTTATCTGTGTTGTATTTGGTGTTGTGCAAAGAGTTGTTAATGTGTACATTCTGTGTTAATTGCAGTTTGGAGTCTGCGTATTTCTTTACCTTCGGTGTAAAGCGTACATAGTACGGGCTTTAATGTTTCTATAATGTATGTTACGGTTTAGAATGTGGTTACATCCACATTTGTCACAGGCATGTTTTTTTCTGCTGATGGTATTTGCTGGGTTTGTTTTGTTTTTTTCTGTTCTCGCTTTCTCAGAGAAGCTGTCTGCGTAGGGGTGAGGACAGCTTGGAGTGATGCCAGCGAGGCTGTGGTCTAGTGTAGCGCGCCCCGCAGAAGAGGCGGGGGGGGGGGGCGGCTTTCGAGTAGTAGATGGGGAGAGAAGAGAGGAAAGCGAGTGAGAGACCGTGGTAAGTTTTTTTTCGGTGAGCTAGGTAGACAGGGATGCACAGCCCACGTCTCTGGGTCGCTTTGAAGTTATGAAAAAGCTTATAGCCACAGCTGAGATGGTGGGTGATGGGCTACTGTACTCTGCCGGTTTTCTCGGTCGGTATGTTTTTTTTCCTCTGAGTTTTTCTAAGAGACTCCACGAGCGTAGTGGAAAGTGTAGAGAGGAAAGCAAGTTTCTCTCGTTCCAGTCAGTGCTGCTAAAATGTTTCTAAATGTCTGCATATGTTTAATGTTTGGTCAGCTCCGGCTGATAAATGTTCGTCTCAGAAGAAGTTTATAGCTGGGATGGTAACAGTTAAAGTGGTTTGGAGTTGTACAGTGCGCTCTGGCAGTTCTGAGTTATGTCTGGGAGGTAGAGAGAGAGATTTCCAAGTCACTGGGTGATACTAAGGTATATAGCATTTAGAATTGCAGCGGAGACAGGGTTTTTTTCTTTAGGTTTTTGAAGACATCCAGGAATGTATGTAGCGGAATGCTGATTCTCTGCACTGTGCATCGATGCTGTGTGTAATTATGCATAAAATGTTTGTTCTGTTTGAGTTTGTTTTTTCTCCTAATGTTTATAGGATTGAGAGGTTGCTATGGGAGCAGCCATCTTAGCTGGCAGTCCAGGACTCAAAATGGCGGCAGTGGGGAGGGCCCGCCCCCAAGAGTCATGGCCCCCACACTTCATGGCAGGGGGGGGGGGGGGGGAGGAGGGGCTGGGGGGATCCACGTCACGTCAGGTTGTGCTCGCGGCTCCGGGCAGGGCAGCTGAAAGGAAGGGGGGTAGAAATACAGAGACATTCTACTGAGTATCTCGAATCCCGAAGTATTTCCCCTGGGTCCATGGAAAGGAATGCCAGAATACGTGCACCAAGCTATTACTGTACGACTAGCATGGTCACGGATAGGAAGTGTTTCCCATCTAGGTGCAGGGAGAAACGTAGCAGCGCAGATCAGGAAAGTATCTGTAGTGAGTGGCTTATGGGATTATTCCTTTAAGTGAGGCACCTTAACGGGTGGTGCAGCATGAGGTACCGAGTAAAGGGGGGGACAGTGCATCAGGGGGTGCCGGAGTTGGAAAAAAAGGGAGTTGACCAATCCAGGTATCCGTCGCCGCGGCTGCAGAGCGGTGATGTTTTTTCTGGTTTTTGTCGTGGACAGGTCCAGAGTTTGACTAAGAGGTCTATGCTGGGCTGGGGCTGTTTTTTGTGCGTTTTTTCCGTCCACTGATTGGTCAAATATGTTTTTTTCCAGCTCCTATCAAGTGTAGCACAAAGAACAAGAACTGACAGCAGTTCAGGGGGCAATTATCCAAATGAAAGAATTGCCATTTACAGAATGACAGTGTATCAGGACAGGTTTGCCATACGACTACCTACCAAGTGGGCATTCAGGGATCTGCATACAGGCATTTGACGCTGGAATGCTTAGCCCTGCACCCTGTGTAGTTTCAGTGCAAAGTGCTCCTTCCTACAGGGAGGCAGCCATTTTTTTTGTAGTATGGGGGTAGTAGCACGGCAAACATTGGTCAGAGGGTACAACACACAGAACTTCTAGCAGAGCTGGTATCGCAATGAGGTTCTAGATAAATAAATGCGATAATGAGTAAGAGCATTGCAGGCTCACCTGCAAAGCAACAACAGGTGTGGCATCCGTAATCTGTGCATGCGACGGCCGCGCATGTACAGATAGGGGGGGGATGTGGAGGGAGCTTGCAATGAGGTGAGAGCTTCCAAAGGTGAAGTCCGCGGGAGCATATTTTACACAGGTAAGTACTTCAGATTGTACTAGTGCTTAGGGGAGAGGTTTAACTCCAATCTACCAAAAAGAGTAAACCGAGTTCATGAGAACCATAAAGCAACGAGATCAATTACGGTATATATTGATCAATTTAAAGTGTACAGAGTACAAGCCGCAGGACGAATCCCAAATCATTAAGAATTGATTTGTTTGTATTTCGATTTCAGGAGTTTGGCAATATGGACTCGAGACAGCTGCAGTGCTGGCAGCAAAGATGGAGATGTCAGTCGGATAAGCGAAAGGTTCCAGATGCCAATCTGAGGTTGGAGAACAGCGAGATTCCTGAAATTGGAAAGAGACTAAAACATGAGATTCCTGAGATCGGAAAACGACAAAAAAAAAAACTGACTGAGCAAAGCATAGTGCAAATTGCTAATGTTTTTCTTTCCCAAGGTGGTGCTTTTATAATGAAGAGTACCATGCTGATGGTGATCCTAGGTTGCCATTTCGTCCTAGGAGAACGAAGAGGACATTCTCATGTATAATAAGGGGTTAATGAGAATGCAAGGCCCAAGCATGTTAATGTTTGGTGACAAAGGTACTAATCCTTTCACACCTCCCTCCGCTTGGCACAGATGGACCATGCAGGGATGGAGGAAAAGAGCACTTGTGCCAGGTGAAAACAAATTTCATGGCACAAGGTGGGTGACAGGTCTGAAGGGTCAGAGGTGCGGGCAGTATGAATTGAATGGCAGTGTAAATCTGCTATTGAATGTCACACTCCCAGAATCGATGCACCGATCCAAAGTTTTGTTAAAAGGTACATTGCAGTACAATGGGTACATGCAAAAGGTGGAGAGTGTGATTCAGGGGTACCTTGTCTTGGTTATCCAGAGTGAGATGGTTCCAGATTGGAGAGGAACGAGCAGGAGGCGTCAATTCTCCTGCCGGAGAGACGCGGGGGACATCATCACACTCGAACTACCAACAGAGAGTGCCTCTGAAGCAACTATACACACGTAAAGGCTGGAAAGCCGAGGGTTGGTGGTTCTCGAAACAAGAAGTAAAAATCGAGATCGAGCCACATTTCCAGGTGACAGAGGGTGGGGAGAGCGGTCCCGGGGGAGGGAAAGCCAACACAGGGAACAACATTCACATTACACGGGTCACAACAGGGGACGATATTACACAGTCCATATGCAGCCGCTTATCCTCATGCTAGTTGGGTAAGTGAAGAGGTACTCCTAATTGAAAGATTGCAGAGAGTACAGTCTTCCCGACTTCAGGTACATAGTGTGTCTCAGGACATAAGGGGGGGGGGGGGGGGGGAGAGGTCCAATCAGGACAGTTGGGGACAGATTTTGTCAGGGAGATTCTTAAAGATCCTGTCCAACTGATATAGGACAAGGGGAGGTATATCGATTTTTCTGGAGAAGGATCTTTTGCATAGAAGCTTCACGATGTTTGGGTGAACAAATGGAAACGGTGCAACATTCCTTTAGGCACCGCCACTTCCTTAGTTCCCACCTCAACACGTCTTACACCATGACCTGAGAGGTCAACCTTTTTTGGTGCTAGACGGGGAGGTGAAACGAGTAGAGTTGTCCTCATGCGGGCAATTCTCCCAGAGGTACCTGTGTTTGCCGGGGCAAGGCAAATTTAGTGAAGAAGCCTGCGGGCTCAATAACACAGAATGCGAGGCTACCATTCAAAAGATCCACCCTGAAGCCAAACCGATAGTTCTGGTGGCTGAAGGAAAGGTTTGTTTTTTTAGCATCATGTCTAAGGACACATTCAAGGTACATGTTCATAATTGTTCCGATAAGGGGGATCTGTCAAGGGGAACATATTGGGTGAGCGGAGATCCCATATGGATCCAGGCATCCAGGTTTGATGACGTTATTTCTCAAATGGTTAAGAGAACTCTAAAGTTCAAAGTTTCACGGGAAGTTCCCCTCCTGAAAGAGAACACGACATGGGACAAAGGGGAACAGGGTTTGATCCAAGACGACCACACTTTGTTACAACGGTTAAACAAACAGTACACTAACGAGATAAACAGAGGAACACCAAGAGCCCCAATAGTGTAGTATGTATTGACAAAGGGGGTAATGACAAAGAGTAATAGTTGTTATACTCACAAACATGGGTCACTAATAGGCAACCACTGTAAAGGCAGGTGCGGAGATTATCCTGACCCCACTCAGGAATAAGAAGTCGCTCTCTGTAGATAGTAGAAAGGGTCGCAACCCTCCACCAAGGGTAGATACAATATTATATAAGAGAGAACAGAGGCGCCAAAAGGATAAAAGGGGTTTTAAAGGAGCTTAAAAGCCAAAACTTGGCAATTAGAGGAGGCAGTGGTGGACTTACCCCCTTCAAGCAGACACAACACGACTGTACATTCAGTCTATTTATTAACGAACTCCAGAAAAAGCAAAGCAACGCGTTTCACGGGTCAGTGCCCGCTTCCTCAGGCAATAGAAAAAGGAGTTACAGCATCTAGCAAAACAAACGACACTCAGCGCCTCTTAGTTAATAAATAGACTGAATGTACAGTCGTGTTGTGTCTGCTTGAAGGGGGCAAGTCCACCACTGCCTCCTCTAATTACCAAGTTTTGGCTTTTAAGCTCCTTTAAAACCCCTTTTAGCCTTTTGGCGCCTCTGTTCTCTCTTATATAAAACAGTACACCAAGTTAGAGGTAAGATTTCACCATGATCCAGGTGATCTTAACGAGGTAGAACACAAAAATAAGCAGGTGAGTGTTCCAGTCTGACCTGGTGGAAAAGGTTTCCGGTGATGTTCCAGGGACACTCGGACTGGGCCTCTGCAGTTCAAAGGTTCTTCCTACACCCACTGGTCGTCTGGATGGGGATGACAACTTTAGGCATCATTATCCAGGTGAGGTTGTGTGTTAAAATTACGTAAAATAAATTAACCTGGTCAAGAGATTGGTGCCTCATAAACAATGTCATGAACCAATATTATCAAATTAAGGGATATACAGGGTTACGGGTATAGGTTTAGTAGTACCGGTGATGGAGCTCTTTTAGAAGGCACCTAGCACTGCTCCGTTTTGTAACAATCAAACGAGTTTCACTTTTCTGTGGTCATGCAAGTTTGAGTGATACGCAAGTGACGCAAATGCTGAGCATGTGGTATAGAGGGACTCAGAAGTACCCCTTCTCATTACCCCTTCTCTTACAATATAACCAGCCTGCACATTACCCCTTCTCTTACAATAGAGCCAGCCTGCACATTACCCCTTCTCTTACAATATAACCAGCCTGCACATTACCCCTTCTCTTACAATAGAGCCAGCCTGCACATTACCCCTTCTCTTACAATATAACCAGCCTGCACATTACCCCTTCTCTTACAATATAACCAGCCTGCACATTACCCCTTCTCTTACAATATAACCAGCCTGCACATTACCCCTTCTCTTACAATAGAGCCAGCCTGCACATTACCCCTTCTCTTACAATAGAGCCAGCCTGCACATTACCCCTTCTCTTACAATAGAGCCAGCCTGCACATTACCCCTTCTCTTACAATAGAGCCAGCCTGCACATTACCCCTTCTCTTACAATAGAGCCAGCCTGCACATTACCCCTTCTCTTACAATATAACCAGCCTGCACATTACCCCTTCTCTTACAATAGAGCCAGCCTGCACATTACCCCTTCTCTTACAATAGAGCCAGCCTGCACATTACCCCTTCTCTTACAATAGAGCCAGCCTGCACATTACCCCTTCTCTTACAATAGAGCCAGCCTGCACATTACCCCTTCTCTTACAATAGAGCCAGCCTGCACATTACCCCTTCTCTTACAATATAACCAGCCTGCACATTACCCCTTCTCTTACAATAGAGCCAGCCTGCACATTACCCCTTCTCTTACAATAGAACCAGCCTGCACATTACCCCTTCTCTTACAATAGAACCAGCCTGCACATTACCCCTTCTCTTACAATATAACCAGCCTGCACATTACCCCTTCTCTTACAATAGAGCCAGCCTGCACATTACCCCTTCTCTTACAATATAACCAGCCTGCACATTACCCCTTCTCTTACAATAGAGCCAGCCTGCACATTACCCCTTCTCTTACAATATAACCAGCCTGCACATTACCCCTTCTCTTACAATATAACCAGCCTGCACATTACCCCTTCTCTTACAATATAACCAGCCTGCACATTACCCCTTCTCTTACAATAGAGCCAGCCTGCACATTACCCCTTCTCTTACAATATAACCAGCCTGCACATTACCCCTTCTCTTACAATATAACCAGCCTGCACATTACCCCTTCTCTTACAATATAACCAGCCTGCACATTACCCCTTCTCTTACAATAGAGCCAGCCTGCACATTACCCCTTCTCTTACAATATAACCAGCCTGCACATTACCCCTTCTCTTACAATATAACCAGCCTGCACATTACCCCTTCTCTTACAATATAACCAGCCTGCACATTACCCCTTCTCTTACAATATAACCAGCCTGCACATTACCCCTTCTCCTACAATATAACCAGCCTGCACATTACCCCTTCTCTTACAATATAACCAGCCTGCACATTACCCCTTCTCTTACAATAGAGCCAGCCTGCACATTACCCCTTCTCTTACAATATAACCAGCCTGCACATTACCCCTTCTCTTACAATAGAGCCAGCCTCAGTGTTCTCCCCAGAAATTTTTTCCAGCCGGGTGGCATGAAAAAGTAGCCGGGTGGGGGTGCGGAATTCAGGGCCGATGCAACTCTGCTTACCGCAAAGGGTGAGGAGGAAAAACGATGACAGCCGGTGCTTACCAAAATTAGCTGCCTGATTAGAACACTGAATATTTGTCACAGTTATAGTTGCATTTCATACTAGGGGTGATCATTGCATTTAATGTCGGTTAATTTCATATCATACAAGGGTGTTTGTTGCATTTCAAAAGGGGGGGGGGGGATTTTTGCTTTTCATATGGATGTTATTTGCTGCTGGTGTCGAGGGGTATTGCAGTTAGTGTACAGGGGTCAGTATTATACTAAATTATCTGCAATACTGCTGGACCACAGCAGTAAATAACATCCATATGAAATTACATGCATGTGAACTCTGCAAGAATCACTCCCCACCCACACACTGCCCTTTCAAGCCGCCTGCACACACCTTCAACACAGGATCTGTGTTCCATATTTACTTTTTTGCATCAGTGGGCAACTTTTAACAGACTTTGCCCAACTACCACAACCAGATTTGCGCTTTTTACTGCTCTAGGCCAACTTTTTACAATTGTAAATCAAGTAAGGTATATGAGCACTTCTGACACAGACAGCATTCAGCACCATCCTCCATCTCCAGCAAGTCAGCTTATCTAAATTGCAGCTGACTGCAGTCATTGTTTGTTTGTTTTCCCAGGTCCCCTATAGCTTGAAAGCTCTGCAGACTGAAATATATCCGATAAAAACTGCTCCTGCTCATTAGTAGACACAGAGCTCTCATACCAGTTCCTGTGCAGTTCTCCCAGCATCAGAGCAGCTTGTATTGAAGAGAAGCTGGAGAGGGGGGCGGGGCAGCAGAGCTCAATGCCGTGCACTGCCTGATGTTATCTGTGCACTGAGTCGGCCTCGGAGTGGATTCGGAAGGGATTGGACTGGCTGCTGACATTCATGCAGCCAGCCCAGGACAGAGGGAACACATTGGTTTCGCTGGGTGTGAGAGAATCTGCCCGCAGCTTCAGGCTTTCTCCACACAGAGAGCCTCCCTCTCCCCACACAGCAGTAGCCTGCCTGCACTACACTATCACTAAATGTGTATATCCGGACAGCCGCCTCCACTAGCTGAGCTGCCTGCACGTTAACACATGTGAATGCATTGCAGACACAGGCAGCCAGCAAAGTGGGGCGGACTAGCAGAGTAGAAACACAGCACTAGGGAGAAGCTGAGTCTGACACTCTCCACGAGGGACTAGGAACTCGGCTCACTCCCGAAGTATGCAGAGCATGGTCCCGCCCCTTACAACCCGCCCAGCCAATCACTGTACCAGGAGGAGGTCACACAGGCAGGCAGAGAAGTCTCCTGCAGTGTATATAGCGGAGGCTTTCGGTATTGTCTGAGACGGCCGCTGATAGCAATGAAGTGCTCATGGCTGCAGTTTTACAGCACCACTTTTTTCTAGTTAGACGGGCAGGAAAGCAGGTGGGCGGGCATTCAAATCAGCCGGGCGGCCCGCCCACTTAATTAGGCCTGGGGAGAACACTGCAGCCTGCACATTACCCCTTCTCTTACAATATAACCAGCCTGCACATTACCCCTTCTCTTACAATAGAGCCAGCCTGCACATTACCTCTCTTACAATAAAGCCAGCCTGCACATTACCCCTTCTCTTACAATAGAGCCAGCCTGCACATTACACCTTCTCTTACAATATAACCAGCCTGCACATTACCCCTTCTCTTACAATAGAGCCAGCCTGCACATTACCCCTTCTCTTACAATAAAGCCAGCCTGCACATGGGGGGAGTGCAGAAACTCTCAGTATAATGGGACTTGAAGTGATCCCTAAGAGTCTTCATAAAGGAATAAGATTCAAGAAGCTCTGTGAAAGAGAATCCTATTGGATCTTTAGGTTTAATGCACTCACTCCCAATGGTCTGAATGAAAGCTTGGAATCTGCCACTTTATGAGAAAAAAATAGTCCAGTTAAAACCGTTTTTAATGTCGTTTTACATCCACTGAGTTTTTTAAGTATCGGATTAACTTGGTATGCAACGTATATATTTGTATGTTTTCTGTCACGTATGTTGCACACACAGGGAGAGTCACTCCCCCTGACATCCTGCTTTCTTTTATATTGCTGTCATTCAGGGAGAGATAATTCATTATGTAGGGTTTAGATTAAGAAGGCCAGTATCAGGAATGTATACGCTGTAATCAAGTTTTGATTATAACCATTACTATTATTATCAATTTTGGAACAGCGAGAGGCGTTACGGAAAGTGGCAGCCCCTCCGCATCTTCCCTCTATTACTATCCGTCCCTGTAATAAATAGAAAGCGTAGGCATTAGTTGCCACGCAACAGAATGCGGAAGATGCTGACATGTGTTTACATATGTCAGCAGTATCCCCGCCCACAATTCGGGCAACACAGGGAAGTAGTTACCGCCCCTAGCCATTGAGAAAATGACAATGAACGAAGCACTTCCGCCCATCCCCAGGGCATTGCGGAAACGTCACTTCCGCCCTTAGTAACTGGAATGGTGACGTCCATCCCGGAAATACAATCCCCGCAGTCGGCTCACTAGAGCACAGAGTCAGCGTCCCCACGCCTTCTGACAGCGCTAAATCACAGGCTGCTACTGGAGGAAAACCCTCCTCTAAAAACAGTAAGTCCAGACACTATGTGTAGATGATTTAGACAGAGGATGTGAGCAGAGACATATTCATTTCAGGTAGAAAGGTCTTGTATACGGAAGATACAATTAGAGCACAATAATCCTGCCCATTAGGCAACTCCGCCCCTTATCAGCAGAAACCCCGCCCCTTATTAGCAAACGACCTAAAAAAACAGGTCTATTTAAGCAGTGCCCCAGCTTGTAGCATCATCTGATGAAGGCGTAGGTACGCCGAAACACGTAATGATGCTACAGGCACTGAACTAGAGGTCCCGACGATCCCATCCTATCCCCAGGTCTGAGATCCAGCTCGACATCCCTGCTACTGGCCACAGCAATTGGGAATTGGAGGAAAGAGAGGGATAAAGGGACACCTCACAGCCCGGATGTTGGGCGATATGCTTTTAAAGCATTTACATCTTGTAAGTGCAATTTTATTCCTTTTTTAACAGCAATAAAACGTTCATGCACCATAGAGCGCTCCTGTTTATCTTGTTTTCCAGTTTTCATCTTCCCTATGAGTATTGGAGCTTGCTAATTGGTGGCATCTGCAGGAGTAATTTCTCCAGGATCTTACACTCAGTTGGAGCGCGATTATTGTTGTTTGAAGCTTGTCAGCCTGCACATTACCCCTTCTCTTACAATAGAGCCAGCCTGCACATTACCCCTTCTCTTACAATATAACCAGCCTGCACATTACCCCTTCTCTTACAATAGAGCCAGCCTGCACATTACCCCTTCTCTTACAATATAACCAGCCTGCACATTACCCCTTTTCTTACAATAGAGCCAGCCTGCACATTACCCCTTCTCTTACAATAGAGCCAGCCTGCACATTACCCCTTCTCTTACAATAGAGCCAGCCTGCACATTACCCCTTCTTACAATATAACCAGCCTGCACATTACCCCTTTTCTTACAATATAACCAGCCTGCACATTACTACTCTTACAATAGAGCCAGCCTGCACATTCTCTCTTTTCTGCCAGCCCCGCAAGCTTGTACATCATTGTCTTCTCATCCGGCATAGATGGCGTGAACACAATTCCTTCTCTGACAACACAGCATCAACTAACATAGCTATCCTGCATGGTCACCCAGGACCTGACCTTCCTCCACTACAACATCTTTATCCTTTTCATCAGCCTAATTCAGGAAGAAGAAGAGTTATACATACGGCATCGCTAGGCGCTCCCTCAGCTTGTCGGGTTGCATGAAGAAAGAGTAAAGCATAGATACTCCTTGAGACAGCATTGTGATCTCCAACTTGTGTTCATTCTGCAGAGAAAAGAGACGACAGATGTTCGATCACGGCTACAAGGCGGAAAACCATGGATTTATAAAGTAACAGTCTATGGATAGGGCTGGATTTCTGCAAAGGCCACAAAGGCTTGGGCATACACTGTCCAAGGGGAGTGGCTAGCCATGGAGCAAATGTTCCTGCATGCAGAGGGGCGGCTAGAACTGGGGATAGTAGTAAATCCGTCCATGTCTATGTTACTCACCTTAAAATAGTCCAGAAACTGCTTCAGTGTCATCTCTTCTCCGTTGTCCTGAACACCTTTAACCTCAAACCGGTCCCAGAGGGTCCACTCATTCTCATAGTACTGTGGAGAGAAACCACAAGGTGAGGGAAAGCAGTTACCTCACTTCTTAATCACTTTGCATTCCTGGATTTTTACCCTGTAACATCCATATATTTGTTTCAGGACAATCTAATACAACAAGAATTGTGTAATTTTACAGACATTTTATCGGGGAAAATTAGGCATACAAACTCAAAAAGTACACTTTTTTTCATGTTTCACGCTTCCTGTCACATGACAAATGCCTCATTTGTGAAATACCTCAAAATACATTTGGCTCGTCCCAGTTAAAGTGAACCTTAAGCCAGAAAAAAAATAAATAAATGAGTTTTACTCACCTGGGGCTTCTACCAGCCCCCTGCAGCAGTCCTGTGCCCTCGCAGCCACTCACTAATCCTCTGGTCCTCCGCTGCCAGCTAGTTTAGTTTTTGCCGACAGGCCCGTCAGGACTGGCCACGCGTAGCTTTTTCCACATTCCCGACTAATTAGCGCTATTGCGGGCCGCAACGCGTACAAAAATACGCGTTGCCACATATCCATGCGTGCGTAATGCGGCAACGCGTATTTATACGCGTTGCCGCCCGCAATAGCGCTAATCAGTCGGGAATGCGGAAAAAGCTACGCGTGGCCAGTCCTGACGGCCTATCAGCAAAAACGAAACTAGCTGGCAGCGGGGGACCAGAGGATTAGTGAGTGGCTGCGAGGGCACAGGACTGCTGCAGGGGGCTGGTAGAAGCCCCAGGTGAGTAAAACTCATTTTTTTTTCTGGCTTAAGTGTCCCTTTAAAATAATACCATACATGCAATATTTCACCACCAGTTAGGCTTTAGTGCACCATTATCCCCATCCTGTGCATCTGTATAATTGTATGGGATCGCTAGGGCTCACAGTTTGGCGACCCCAGTTCTGTACAGATGCATTGCTAGGCAACAACATAGCAATGCATCTATACAGCATTTGGTCCCTAAGCTGTCACCGTAGTGATCACATCCAAGCGCAATGGGCTCTAGAAATATAACGGCCATACCAGGGTCAACATATCAGTACATCGTACAGTACATTGATCAAGTTCCAATCCGGGAGTGATTGATAAATTGCCATTATCCACCCATATATGGATAGTTTGCGTTTCCATCTCATGTTTGGATTAGTTTTCTCTGGCCACCCTCTTTTTTTCTCCCACATCCCCAAAAAACCATAGGGGTAGATTTATCACCTGAGGCAAAGAATTAACTGCTTCCACTCATAAAGGAGTTGAACGAACACAGCCTTGAGCCATGTTTCGTGAAACATTTATGTTTAATGAAATTATCACTCATGGTGGTTTCAAGGTGCCTTTGCAAAATAAGTATAGATGCACACTCATTAGCGTCTGGCACAAGGAAAACCATGGGTGATTGTTCTTGTGATTTCTCCGTGCATGCGTCATCAGCTTGTACTTCTAGTACCTCTCTTCAGATAGCCAAGCAGCACAACGTCTTTACACGAATTTAAGTCCTCCCCAAAAATGAGATCTAGCATACATATCAAGCATGCTTGAAATATAAGCCATCCCCTGAAAATAAGACCTAGCTGGGACTCTGTGTATGGGGAGGTGTGTTGTCTCTTACCGTGCTTTCCTTGTGGCTGCGTCCTCCCTCCGTTCCTTATAACTGCTCCGACGTAGCGGCGGTATAGTATCGATGCTGTGATGGCACCCTTTAACCCTCACGCTAACACTGTACGCAGTAAACTGACGGCTCTGCACTGGCGCCCCCCTCGTCATAATCAATGTGCGCCTGGCTGATACATTCCAGGTGCACATTGCTTATGACAAAAGTGGGAGTGCCTGCGCAGAGCCGACCTAGCATACTGCGTACAACATCAGCGTGAGGGTCAAAAGGCGCCCTCACAGCTTCTATACTATGCCACCGCTACACCGGAGAAGTTACAAGGAACGAAGGGGGACGCAGCCACAAGGGAGGTGCGGTAAGAGACCACACACCTCCCCATACACATAGCCCCTTCTCCTTAGAGTACGCCCCCCCCCCCCCCCCACACACACAAATAAGCTCTAGCACATATCCCCAGGGCTGTGGAGTCGGTACAAAAAAAATCTTCTGACTCCCAACTCCTCAGTTTATGAAACAGACTCCAGGTACCCAAAATGGCTCACTCCGACTCCTCTACTCCGACTCCTTAGTCTAATACTTACCAGGGCTGTGGCTTTTGTACAAAAACCATCAGACTCAGTTTATGAAATCACTGACTCTGGGTACCCAAAATTGCTCCAACTCCTTGACTCCGACTCCCCAGCCATGCACATTGCCCCCCCCCCCCTTCAAAAGAATATGTGACAGTGTCTTCTATTTGGGGAAAGACGCTGTTAGTATAGGACGCCACCAGAAAGATACAATGTTTTGGACAACTGTGACTGACATAACATTCAATAAAAATGGGTTTTCCTTCTTATTACCCAGTTACCATATTTGCTTTTGTGCACAAGTAATATGGCATTTACAAAATTCAAGTCCCCAAAGTACAGTTTATCTGCTTTGAAAGCGGCCATTGCATTTTGTTCATAGCAGCTGTATTTATATATTAAAATCTATCTAGTGATCATTTCTCAGCTGTCTCTGCTTCTCAGCTCAGTGCAGTTCTGTTACAGCATGCTGCGGCCCATATACTGTTTGTAACAACAGAGGAATGTAAACAAAAGATAGTGTTATCACCTCTTCAGATGTGTCCAGAAGCTTTCAGCAGCTTTGTACTGATTAACAAAGTGCTGTGTTTAACTGTGTGAATGCTGTTCTGCTACAATTTTTAGTGGTAGTAGATTTTATACTATAAATCTTTAAAAAAGAAGAAATGCGGAGTTTCATACCACATGCGATTTTGCAAGCGCAGCAGTGTGTACAGGTCCAAAGGAGGTTAAAGAGAAACTCTGACCAAGAATTGAACTTTATCCCAATCAGTAGCTGATACCCCCTTTTACATGTGAGATCTATTCCTTTTCACAAACAGACCATCAGGGGGCGCTGTATGACATATTGTGGTGAAACCCCTCCCACAAGAAGCTCTGAGGACCAAGGTACTCCTGGCAGTTTCCTGTCTGTGAATCTTTAGGCATTGTGGGAAACGGCTGTTTACAGCTGTTTCCAACTGCCAAAAAAGCGAGCAGCAGCTACATCACCTGCCAACAGTAAAAATGTCACCATGTGATAAAATGTCAGAATGTAAATCCAGGAATTAAAAAGATGTTACAATGGGCAAACACTGCCTAAATCATTTATACATAATTATTGTAAAAATGAAGCACTTTTTTTATTACAGTATTCTCACTGGAGTTCCTCTTTCAGGCTCACCTTGTGCTTGGGTGCAGCGATGGGTTCTGAGAAGCCAAAGAAGGGCAGTGCCAGGTTCATGAAGCCATTCTTGAAGGATTCCAGCTTCTTGTGTCCCTGAACAATCTTGTACAGTTCCAGACACACCAGCCCCACCACGGCGGCCGTGGTTGTGGCAATGGCGGGGATAATCTTTCCTGCTATTAACTTGCTCTGCGGATAGAGAGAACGCCATGAAAACATCACCAGCACACTAGAATTTCTTACATCTTCATCCGGATCACTCTGCCTCACCTTGTGGCGATCCGCTGCTGGAATGTCATAGTTCTCAGCCCGCGAATTGGAAGCTGCCACGATGAAGTCCATGTGAAAGTTTGTGTCATCGTCCTGCAACATACAAGACGCAATGTGACCACCTGCAGCCTATGAAAACATCAGAAGACTGTTGCAATCGCCAAAGCAGTTTTACCTTTTCAAATTCAATGGGGAACATTTTAAAATTGTTTAGACTTTCGGGTGAGGGTAGGTTGTTCTTTAGTTCTTCCAGGCGGCTGTCATCTGAAAGAATAGAAAGAAGCAAGTTTTTGTCGGTGATCGACCATCAGATAAAATCGGTGCAGCAACAAGCAAGCCGATGGATAATTTGGCCAATTTTGGTCTGAAATCAGTCAAATGTATCAAGCCAACAATGTGGAAAATCTCGGGCCGATGTGGTTGATTGGGTGCGTGGCACATTAACATTTGGGGGACAGCGACAAAGGCGGAATCACCAGGCAATCAGCCTGCGCTGTATGGGAACTAAACAGATCTCTCTGATTAGATTAAATCAGCGAGAGATCTATCTCTTGTTTGATCTGCACCTTTCAATCTCTCCATGCTGGCAGACTGCACTATTAACCATAAGTGGACAACTATCACAGCTTTCCCTCTACTGCCCCTGTGCAGAGAGATCCCACGGCCAGCTAATTTATAAAGGCAAACTTGTTTTGCATAACATTTTTAGCAAGAGGACTTTGTAGCTCCTTAAACACTCCCAGGAGCTCTGGTTCACCATGCGCTTGCTGGGTACTCTGTAACTCGAAGTCAAGGGTCCCCAAACTTTTTTGGTCAAGGTCAACAATCTTCAGACTGCTTGGGGGGCCGGTGTATACATAAAGTGATGTAGAAAAACATTACATTGTACCTATTATGTCTCCAATACAGAAAGTGCAGATATTGTGACCCTAACATAGCAAGTCATATGTGAGCCATGTCACCAAATAGCCAGCAAAAGCCTCCAGCACAATCCGAAGAAGTCTGCAGGCCAGACAAAGAAGCACCCAGGTGACAACTGCCCCCCAATTGGACAACAGTGAATGATTGGAAGCCAGTGAATTACTTCTTTCTGGCTTACATGTGAAAGGGTGGTGCCAGCACTGCTATTCTATATGTGGGCTGCCAATATTTAAATATTCAGCGGTCTGCATCTATAAGTAATACAGTTTGTGAGTAGAGGGCCGGTAAAAAAGCCTCAAGGGGCCGCATTCGGCCTGCGGGCCTTAGTTTGAGGACCACTGCTCAAAGTGCTTTAAAGTCCTACCCCATAGAACCACATTAATCCATGCTATGCACTGATGAGGAGCAACCAATCCGAATCAAGTCTGTATGCATGTTGGATTATTGTGGCTCTGTACAATTAACAAGCTGACACCACATTGCATTCCAGCGGTTCTGGAGGTGTGGCTAGCTTACAGGGACAATAAAGGATAATTTGCATATTCAGCAATGATGCACTGTGGGAGACATCTTATGCTCATTCCAATCTGAATAATCTCAAATACCTTTTGTTTTAGGCCTCTTAAACTACACGCAATTCCGATTTTTTATATGATCCGATTTTTGATTCAGATGAAAAAAAAAAAATGTAGCAGCATGCAGTACGTTGTTTTTTTTAACATACAATCTGATTCAAAAATCTGATCGTATTAAAAAAAAAAAAAAAAAAAAAAAAAAAAAAAAAATGCAGACTCGCATGTAGTGTGCAAGAGGGCCTAGGCCCAGTTCACATTAGCGTTTGCCAACGGAACCGGCCGTATGGATCCGTGGTCCGTTCCGCTGAATGGACAAAAAAAATGCTGCAGGACCCAATTTTCCAGACCGCTTCGCTCAGCGGAACCGGAAGGTTTGGCAGCATATAGGAACCAATGAAAACGTCCGTTTTACAACACACTGGCTATAAAACGGACTGTTTTCACCGTATCCAGCTGGCCTGATCCGCATGTCCGGTTCCATAAAACAACGCTAATGTGAACCGGGCCTTAAAGCTACCAACTTTTGTTTTGCCAAAAGAGAAGCAGCTTATACATTCTAACACTCGGGGGGATAATGTCCAGTTTCTAGCAGATTAAAAAGTGGAAGCAAAACAAGAAAAAAAAAGCTCACCCTGCTCCTGCAGAAGTCCCGGCGGCTTTAATTACTATTACCCTTCCAGGCCGCTGTGAACTGTGAGGTGGTCAAATTACCCCTTTTATCATCATTTGGGCTCCATCTTGACAGGGCCCGAAGTACTAAGAGCCGCTACAGCCGTAATGCAAATTACGGCCTATGGTGCCGCCCACATTTCCAACTTGCATCACACCACACATGATGGACCAGCTTCCGGCGGGCGAGTGGGAGAACAATGCGCTCGGGGGTCAGCAGTCGCAAATGACCTGCCATGTTGATTTTTAAGGGCGGTCGGAGGGCTCTTGACAGATTCTTACCCACAGCATTCTTCATCGGCCGAGTGTACAAGCATTTTGTGATGAAAACCACCATTTTAAAAAGGGTTATCTCCTGAGCAGAGGCAGCTGAGATGAAAGGGTTAGTTGCTGGCTGTATGGCACAACACTGCAGAAAGAGGGAGGCGGAGCTCCAAGAGTAGGTGTACAGAGAGCAGAAAGCTGCTGCAGCAGAATGCTGTTAATGCAACGGAGCACACACACGTTACATACCTAGGGAAGCGTGTGCATTCTGCATCTCTTGGTCTGACACGTGGATTTTGACCCCCGATTTGGGCGTAAACTCTGGTATTCTGACAGTCTTTAGAATTTCTAGTAAAGCAGCTCTGTCTGTGGACCCGGAGATACCGTAGGATTGTGCAAAGAGATTAGCAGCTGCCATAATGTAATCCAAGTGCAAGGGCTGCAGGGGGAGAAGAGGAGGCATGAGATTTGTCAGGTCCCGCTAGAGGCACCAAGATACGGCTGTCAGGTGAGCAGCGAGGACTTACCGTGTTTCCACTGAAAACTAGGGCATGGGGACATCTTTTGGGGCCTGACCAGAATAGAGCGCCGGAAGAAGTAAGCTAATGAGACAACATACAAAATAAAAATCCATTAGATTTTAGCTATTGACTGGTTGTAAATTATCTTTCACACATCAAATAAAGCATTAAACTGACCTACAACAATCTGCACAGCGCCATGCTAAACAAATATGGATGTACCGTATTTTTCGGACTATAAGACGCACCCAGGTTTAGAGGACAAAAACCAAGGGGAAAATAAAAATAAACTAAACCTGGTGTGTCTATGGGTCAGGGACATTTTGTAGACCTTTCCTCCCCAAGCCTTCACAAAGCTACTCTGTTTAAGCCAACCTGCTGCCCCCTCCAGCTACATTACACTACACTAACCCCTACTGCATCCTCCGAGCTACATTACACTTCACTTCACTACACTAATCCCTGCTGCACCCTCCTCCAGCTACAATACACTTCACTACACTAATCCCTGCTGCACCCTCCCCCAGCTACAGTACACTTCACTACACTAATCCCTGCTGCACACTCCCCCAGCTACAATACACTTCACTACACTAACCCCTGCTGCACCCTCCCCCAGCTACAATACACTTCACTACACTAATCCCTGCTGCACCGTCCCCCAGCTACAATACACTTCACTACACTAATCCCTGCTGCACCCTCCCCCAGCTACAATACACTTCACTATACTAATCCCTGTTGCACCCTACCCCAGCTACAATACACTACAATACAATACTACTTACAGCATGAGGAGCCACTCACCAGTTGTTAGAAAACACCTCAGGTCACCGGTATTCCGCTGTTATATGCCGGTATCCGCATTGTCTTGAGATCCGGTAAGCATGCGACATCAGATTGTCCTGTCCCCTGCACCAGTATTAGCAGCGCTGAGGCCGTCGCAGCACAGTGCTTAAATCACCAGTCCCTCTCCAAGCTCTCCCTAGACAGCCGCGATCCATGTCCAGATGCCGCTGCCCGCGTTGCTAAGAGATCGGGGAAACACGTGCTGTCAGATTTTGCTGCTATCCCCTGCACTGGGACTCGGTGGACACTACTTCCTGCCTACTGATGCCCCCTGCAGGAAGCAGGAAGTACAGAGTCATCCGAGTACTGCACGGGGATGGCAGCAAAATCTGACAGCACGCGTTTCCCCGATGTCCCCGATCTCTTAGCAACGCGGGCAGCGGCATCTGGACATGGGATCGCGGCTGTCTAGGGAGAGCTTGGAGAGGGACTGGTGATTTAAGCACTGTGCTGCGACGGCCTCAGCGCTGCTAATACTGGTGCAGGGGACAGGACAATCTGATGTCACATGCTTACCGGATCTCAAGACAATGCGGATACCGGCATATAACAGCAGAATACCGGTGGCCTGAGGTGTTTGCTGAGAACTGGTAAGTGGCTCCTCGTGCTGTGACGGCCTGTGGGTTGTCGGAGCTGCTCAATTATGCATGCGACAGGGGACCTGTAGGGCACATTCGGACTATAAGACGCACCCACTTTTTCCCCCCATATTTGGGGGACAAAGTGCGTCTTATAGTCCGAAAAATACGGTATATATAAAAATATGGACTAAGGACCGGTTCACACAGACGTCTCGTCACTTAACCTAATGCCGATAGGCGGGGGCAGGTCGTAAGTGGTATTACATGGAAACTTTCCATGTCAGTTCACGGAGGGTGTCTCCGTAAACAGCCTGCGAGCCTCCGATCGCGGCTCGCAGGCTAATTGTAAACACGCGGGGAAGAAATCCCCGGTGTTTAAATCGTACGGCGCAGCAGCGCCGCAAAGGAGATCGCGATCCCTGGCCTCTGATTGGCCGGGGATTGACGCAGTCTGCTGGGCTGAAGCCTATCAGAGGTGTCGCAGGACGGATCGCTGTCCTGTGCCACCCACAGCAAGGAGGCGAGGGAGGGAAAGAGGCAGAAAATCTGTGCTTAGAGGGGGGCCGTTGTAATTATGTCCTTTGGTACTTATGTGGCCTGAGCCCTATGGGCAAACTGTGATATCCTTTCTAGCCTGGTTCATTTTCCTTCATATTAACATTTGAAAATTAAAAATCTATCTATGTAAAGGATGGGGAATAAGAGCAGAGACTTGTGGGAGGGGTAAATAAAGCACAAAGAGCCTGGAGGGGGCGTGCATAACTTGTATTCATTACAACAGAGGCAGCCCATTCCTCCCTGGGTCAACAAAGCTTGAAAAATAAAAGATGATTAGATATATTACAGAGACAGTGCAACTAGAAAAAGCTGCATTAATCCAGATCACATTAGAACAGGTAGTGGAACTTATAGGAAAGAAAAAAGCTTAACATTTAGTTAGAGTCTCTTTATTACATCAAGACCCACCTGGGCCCCCTCTGCTTCAAGGCCCCATAGCAGCTGCTATGGCTGCTAGGGCTATTGCTACACCACTGGTACCTGCATTTACAGTCATTCACACAAACGCCATGCTCAACACCGTCATTTTGTTTCATCCAAACCATTACATGTAGCATCAAGGTTCGGCTAAATTGGGTGCTTCGGTGCCCCCCTTATGGGGGTGAAAATGCAATGCATTTGCCCAACAGGAAGCGCTGCTGAAGGCTGACAAGTGCTTTTCTGCTCGCTAGCAGGAAAACATTTGAGCGAGACACCGGGCTGCTGGTACAGATGCCCATCTGAACCAGCCCTAAATGTCAGAGGCATCTAAAACCACTTGGGAATGTTTAGGCATATGGGCCTGGCAATAAAGCAATCCCCCAGAACACATTTAGGAAAGTGGAACACATTTATTAAGGCAATGCAAGGAAAACTGGAAGAAATCCTGTGCAAATGCGGCAGAGGTGCAGGCTGACCGGGGACACATAGGCCTAGATTTTCAATTAGTTTTTTTCTCCTAGGAGAGAATTTTCCTTTATTTTCTATGCATTTTAAAAGGGAAAAAACAAATATCAACCCCAAAAAGCCTAACTGGTGGAGAAAAAAAACAAGATATAGATCATTTAATTGTGATTAGTAGTGATTAAGCTATTGGCAAATGAAAGGGATGAGCACTGAAAGGTGAAAATCGCTCTTGTCCGTTAGGGTAAAAACGCTTTGGGGTAAGGTGGTTAAAATACATATTTTAGTATCCAATAAAGCTGGATATAGTAAACGCATCAAAATGACAATACCCGCAATGCTCACACAGAAGAAATCATGGCTAAATTACAACATCTTCCCAAAGTGGTGGAATAAACGTTCATGCTATGCCCCCTCTACCTCCATGCAGGAATGCAGAGTCCATACGCTTTCCCACTTACCCCCCCAGTAAATAACAAAATACTTGGAACCTCAAGGCAAATGACTTCTCTACCATACACAATTCTAGGGAGCAGTAAAGCCACAAACCTGATCCGGGGGGAAGTTATGCAGCAGCTGATTTATGTTGTTGGAGTACTGAGTGTGCCAGTGATTACAGGCCCAGGACACACAGTCTGTCCAGCTCTTAGGTCGCTCTGTAACTAGGCTTTTGTAGACTGCTTCAATCACCTCCAGAGGCTGTGAGCCGGGCAGTTTCAGGGTTCTCTCCATGAACTTTGGATCTCTGAAAGAAGCAACAAAGGGGAATAATGAGAATCTATCTAAAGTTTTATTATGCAGATTCCCCATTATTTTGCCTCTCCCCCTCCCCTCAAAATATACAAAATGGTTTTCTGTTACACACAGGTTTCAATTCACTAAGACAAGTTTGTTAAAAAATAAAGGGTCTGTAATATTAGTAAAATTCCACATTCAGCATTTTAGACTCCCCAAATTCACTAAGATTTTTACACATGGTAATGGTTCTGTAATACTGTGAAAAACTGCAGTACAATGCACTAAGATTTTTATCTCCTGCAGTATTTTAATCTGCATTGTAAGGAATCATGTGACCCCAGTTATGGAAAATGTAATGTGTGCTTGAGGCATTAGGCTATTCTTGCTCACATCGGACCATACTAGACAAGGCTGGTTAACTTCTTACGTTAAATACTGGTTGACATTCTCTCCAGGTTGCTTGAAGAGGCCTTCAAACTCATCACGAGCCCACTGCAAGAGGGCAAAGAATGAAGGTCAATTCCAAGCTTTATAAAACAATTCATCTTCTACAGATCAAAAGAGGACACCGATTTATAAACACACAAAAAATAAATCTGCATATGTTTTATGGCATACATGATTCCATGAGAACAAGAAAAAAAACCTGACCCAGCTAAGAATAGATAGCGCAGAAGCTTAGTTATAAGCGTAAAAAGGCGGTAACCCTTCTGGTACACAGAATCAGAAATTCAGCTCAAATAAAGATTAAGGGCTGGTTCAGACGGACGCTTGCAGAGCGTTTACAGCCAGCGTTCGGGGCTTGGCGTTAAACGCTCCCATTCAAGTGAATGGGAGCGTTTGTACCAAGCTTTCATGCGCGTTTGCACGAACGCGGCGTTCGGGTCCCGATTTTCCCTGGCGTTCAAGGAGCCCCTGGAAGCTACATGTAGCTTCCAGGGGCGGTTAACCGCTATGGGTAATGTCCCCCTAGGGGAAGAAAAAACGCGACCGCATCCGAACGCAACGCGAACGCTGCTGAAAGCCCGAACGCATTGCCGCCGCGACGCCAATGAACGCGACGCCTCCAAACGTCCGTCTGAACCAGCCCTAAAGGAGAACTCAGTAAAGTGTTAATGACTATTATAATTAAGTTAAAAAAAAACATCTGTCCTTTTAAAGTTAGCAGCTAAACCACTTAACAGCCTATCAGGCCAGCTAAGTCACCAAAATACGATGAGCAAAAATTCTGCTAAAGTGCAAATTTCCACTAACTTAAGGAGGGAATATAAACTTCAGTCAATCAAATCCTCTGGATGCTTGTTTAGCTTTGATGGGCTGAGTTTCTCTCACTTCCTAATTTGGGAAAACTTGCATATTAGAATTGCCTGGCTCATCAGAACTTGGGAGATAAGCAGACAGATTATGCTTCAGCTTAAAGCAGGGACGCAACTACAAACCACATGGCTCCACCAGTGAAAATTCTATGAACGCCCCTTCCTAGGTTCATTTTAGTGCTAAAAGCTGTTTGTAACTGAGCAGTCCCTTGATCTGGGGAGTGCATTGTATTCATTACAGGTGACGGTGGTGTAAAGGTGGCCACTAACTGTTCAATTTGTTGTAAATCTCAGTAATCCTAAATTGATGGGCACAATCTATTACGAACAAGTATAAAAATTAGGAACGATTGCATTTTTTTGTTGGTTGTGATAGAAAGGAAGCAAAGATTAGTTTGTCGATTGTGAAGTGAACGATTTTTCTTCTGATCAGAATTATCTGATGGCTCGAATAATTTTTTGCTAGAAATTGGACCGTTAGTGGCCATCTTAAGGCATATAATGAGTGGTGACAGATCACGGGGAGGTGGAGGAGCAGAATGTATTAGAGCAGTGTTTCTCAACATTTTATTGATATGTACCCCTTTTAAAAACCTGTACTCATCAAGTACCCCCCCCAGTATAGTAACCATTATCAAAAGTACCCCTTCACAAGTATATTTTTAATCATAGTACATAATTGGTTCTAAACAATTTCCAAGCATTTA
>NC_090653.1:266268633-266358686 GCF_040937935.1 Hyperolius riggenbachi
TATTGTGCTGGAGTAATAGGATTTTGTCCAAAATGGCCCCAGAGACTAATGTATGATTGTGGTAATGAAATGAGATTGCACGCTCTATGAGAGCGCATCCAGGGTGAATAGTTCTGTGTACTCTCTTCTGCATATTCTGGGGAGAGCTGTGTGATCATCAACGACAAACATATTAACCATATCCATTGCTATAGTCATGTGGAGTGGGTTCCAGTGTTTTATGAGTCAAAGTAATCGCTACTATACTCTTTTAAAAGGAACGCGAGGTGAGAGGCATACAGAGGCTGCCATATTTACTTCCTATTAAAGCGGACCTGAACTCAGAACTTCCTCTCTGCTCTAAAAGATAAGCTAAGATAAACTAAGGGGTCCTGTGCAACAAGCAGAGAGGAGTGCTAGATCACTGGACCAATGGGAAGCTCCTAGGCAGGGCTGGATTTACCATAAGGCACTGTAGGCACATGCCTACAGGCGCCTGATGATGGAAAGGCAGCTCACTCCTCCCCCCAATTGCCTCCCTCCCAGCGTCCCGATGCAGAGTCTAGATGAGGGTGTAAGTGAGAGGTTACTCACTCTGCTCTCGGCATCTCTAGCTACTTAATACTGAGGGTTCTCTAGCTACCTAATAATTGGAGGCATCTCTAGCTACTTAATACCGAGAGTTCTCTAGCTACCTAATACATGGAGGCATCTCAAGCTACTTAGTATTGAGGGTACTTCTGGCTACCCAATATTAAGGGGCACCTGTAGCTACCTATGACAGACAAGGGAAGTAAGGCACACTTGCAGTGCAGTTTGGCGGGGGTTTGTGGGTTCATGGAGGGCGAAGTCTAAGGTGCTAGGACATCTATACCTATAGGCTCCTGCAAGGTATATCTGGGCCTGCTCCTATGGGAGATGTAGGGTCCGTTCACATGGCATGTGCTTTAGATTAGATAGAAAATTGCAAATCCTTTTGCTGATAGCTGATCTGCAGAAATAAGAGCATATTCTGGGCAATTAGCTGATTCCCGTAGGGTTTTGGTAAGTCGGATGTGTGTCGTTGACCTGCTCAATCCTGTCTGGAGCCATGTCGAGCAAATCACCAGCTCTGCTCCAGGGCCTCAGGAGGAAGAGGGGGGGGGGGGGGGGGGGGGACAGCAGAGGAGGGGCAGTCAAGCAGGTGCCCTGGTGAGACTAAAAAGAAAAAGGACTGCGGTTGTCCACCCTTTCGGTCCTACTGGCAAATGTTTGCTTCCTTTCTAACACGTTGGACGAACTTTGTCTGCTCGGTGACAAGAGGGAGTTCGATAGCAATACTCCAATCCTCTGCTTCACAGAAATGTGGTTACACGATGACATCCCAGAAATTGCCCTCCATCCTACAGGCTTCAGCCTTATCTGGACGGTTTGCCACAGCGTCCTCTCTGGGAAAAAGAAAAGAGGCATCATCTGTTTTTAAATCGGCTCCTCATGGTGCCCCAACACATCAGTACTAGCTAAGAAGTGTATCCCTGAACTCGAACTCCTACTAGTGAACTGCAGGCTGAAATACTTACCTAGACAGCGCCAGTAGGACACCCGGCGCCATCCGCCCACTCTTCAGTCACTGATAAAAAATATACCTGGTCTGAACTCACCCCCTCCAGTTTTCAATTCTGCACCACTTGTCAACTCTGAATGCCAGGAAAGCTTCTGGCCCCGACAGCGCGTCACCAGCCTGTGACTTGTTCAAGGCAGCTCTCCTATCCTCATTGGTGACCACCCAGGTTCCTCCATCTTCACCAGGACTTCAAGGCTTAGGGACTCTTTCTTCCCCTCTGCTGTCAACCTCTTGAACTTTCTCCACACCCTCCCCCTTCCAACATCCCCTCTTTTTCCCCCCTTAAGATTGTGGCTTTTGTTATGGATAGACTTGACTGCTGAAACACAATTTTTTTATTTCGTCAAACACTGCTGTATTACTTTTTTGTTCTTAGTATTGTTATATCGTTATCTTTATTCTGAGTCCTGTACATGTCAAACCCAGTTCCGGGCATGACCCCGTCGTGCTTAGCAAATAAAATGATTTCTGATTCTGATTGTATCGGGCTGCCACTGATGGGTCCCGTTAAACGAGATAATAATCGGGCTGTGTTTGTTTGCAGCTCAGCGTCTGTATGATGTGTGTTCCTATCACAGCTCATATAAACTTTACTAGCTGTTAAATCACTGGTTAGCTTTCAGCTTTATGAAGGAGGCTTTGAAGCCCGGCTACCATTAATTCTTTATGTGGCTTTGACTGGAGTCCAAAGTCGTTACAGTGAGATTTCACCTTCTGTTAAAAAAAAAAAAAGAATAGATAAAGAAAAAATGACTATAAACATCCATCAGAGCTGTACAAGTCTTTGTCATTTAGCACTAATAAAAATGATCTTTACATTACAGTTTACAACTAGTTGTGAATTCCCAAAACTAACAGAAAACTCTGCTGTCTCCCAAATGAGGCAGGAGTAATCTGGGGTACAGACGGCCCAGAAATTCCCATCTTCCTGCCTGAGTAGTTAGCTGCACATAGCAGAAGCACTTACAGTATATCTCCTTTTGCACACCTGGGCTAATCATTTGTTTGCTGCAAGCTGAGACATGCCTACCTATATGTAAAGGTTCCGTTATTGAAAAGGTCATTCAGATTCCACTGTCAGGGCCCCCTTCCCCAGGGTCTATAATCATGTGTGGAGGTAGTCAACCCCACCTTCCTGAAAATAAGGGGGCTATGAGACACCTTGTTTTTTGTTTTTTTTAAAGATAGTTTTTTATTGATATTTTATGTTATTACAACAAAGCCGAAACAGTCGGCTTAGAACAGCTTATACAGATACACATAGCATAACCTAACAGCTGCAGCAGAGCAGAGCTACCCCCCCATATTAGGATTGCAGGAAGGAGTCTGAGCTTGGCAGAGATGAGTCCTGAAAAGAAGAAGAAACCCTCAACTGAAGTCTATCTCATTAGCTGCTAACCAGCGGAACCAGATTTTCTCGAATTTTTTATTGGCTCCTCTTTTTTCGTATACCTCTCTGAGGATAAGGAGTTCTTTATTGACATAAGTGTGCCAGTCAGAGATTGAGGGTGGTTTAGTTTGATTCCAATGGAGAGTAATAAGTTTTTTGGCGTAAAAGAGGAGACTGCGATATAAGATTTGTTTAGGGACAGCCTTAAAGGGACTCCGAGCAGTGCAGAAACTATGGAAAGATGCACATCATTTTAAAGCGCTCTTTCTCCTCTTTCCAATGATATATAAACCGCCACCCTATGCCTTTTAGTTTTCGCTATTTTCGCGATTAAAATTGCCGCGGCCGCAATTTCGATCGCAAAAATAGAGAAAACTAAAAGGCGTAGGGCAATGATTTAGGTGTCATCAGAAAGAGGAGAAAGAGAGCTTTAAAATGATATCCATCAAGCCATAGTTATATTGTATTACACAGGACGACACTTTCCCCAGTGTCAGCAGCTCCATTTTGCTGAATGCAGCTGCTGAGTCTGACTTTGACAAAAAGTCGCCCTGTGTAATACAATATAACTATGGCTTGATGGATATCATTTTAAAGCTCTCTTTCTCCTCTTTCTGATGACACCTAAATCATTGCCCTACGCCTTTTAGTTTTCTCTATTTTTGCGATCGAAATTGCGGCCGCGGCAATTTTAATCGCGAAAATAGCGAAAACTAAAAGGCGTAGGGTGGCGGTTTATATATCATTGGAAAGAGGAGAAAGAGAGCTTTAAAATGATGTGCATCTTTCCATAGTTTCTGCACTGCTCGGAGTCCCTTTAATGTGGTCATTGATTACCCCCAATATAAAATGTTTAGGGCTGGGGGGGACAGAGGCCCTTGGAAATAATTTGTGAATCCATTGGCCCATCTCTGACCAGAAGCATGAGAGGCTGGGACAGGACCACAGTACGTGCATAAAGCTAGCATCCAGCATTCCGCATCTGGCACAGGAGGAGGGGGCTTGAGCATTGTAGTAGCAGAGTTTGGCCGGGGAAATGTATGCCCTGTGGAGAAGCTTGAGTGCTATCATTTTATTCCTGGCAGAGATACAGTAGCTGAACGTACTCTGAATAGTTTCGTCCCATTCAGGCAGTTCTAGGTCCGGGATGTCAGTTTTCCATTTGTCATAAAGCTTAGACATGGAGGGGGAGGAGACAGGGAGAATGGTTTTGTATAGAGTAGATAAGGCCTTTGGGAGCTCTTTGAGGGCCGTCTTATGTTCTAGTGGGAAGGTGGAGACCAGCATTGGGGGATCAGAGGTTGGGAATTGGGCATGAAAGGCGTGGCGTAGCTGAAGGTACCTGAAGAAGTATTTGTTTGTGAGTTGGTATTGAGACTTGAGTTGGTCAAAAGTTAATAGCTGATTATGTTCTAACAGATCTTTGAGTCTATAGATACCTCTGTTAGCCCAAACCGAGGGGTCAGGTATTGAGGCAAAATGAGGGAGGGAAGTATTGTTCCAGAGGGGGAGATACGGGGATACCTGTCCCGGGGAGGACTGGAATTTTTTGACTGCGTCCCAGACTAGAATTACAGTTTTCATTGAGTGTGTAAGCTTGGGGGAGCATTTGGTGCCTCTGTAAGGTAAACTGGCGAGAGCTGTGTGTGAGCCCAGGACGGCCGCCTCGAGAGCCGTGGCGGGATTATCCAGAGAGCGGGAGAACCACCACCTGGCAGTTACTAGTATTGCAGCCCAGTAATAAAACTTGAATACCGGGAGGCCTATCCCACCCGCCTCCTTTGGCAGCTGCAGGGTTTTAAGTGCAATTCTAGGGGTTTTGGCATCCCAAAGGCAGGATATAACAGAGGTATCTATTTCTTTAAACAATTTGTTTGGAATAGTGACTGGGGAGTTGCGAAATATGTAGGTGAATTTAGGGAGAAGATTCATCTTTATTGCATTTGCCCTACCAATTAGGGTAAGCGGGAGGTTACGCCACGCCTTGCATTTATCCTTGAGGGTTGCCAGGGCAGGAGTTAGGTTTAGCTTTTGAAAGTCTAGAATATTAGTAGTGAACCTGATCCCCAAATATTTTATTTCGGATACCCATGCTAGTTGGGATTGCTTACCAGGAGGAGGGGGAGCCGGGTCGATAGGAAGGACAAGTGACTTAGACCAGTTGATCTTTAGACCTGAGAAAAGGCCAAATTTTTGTATGACTTCAAGGGACATCTCCAGGGAGAGGCCAGGATCATTTAGATAAAGAAGGAGGTCATCTGCGTAGAGGGAGATTTTTTCTTGTATATCACCCACTCTTAGGCCTTTGATCGCGCTGTTAGCTCTAATCTGGATAGCCAGGGGCTCTATTGCCAATGCAAAAAGGGAGGGGGACAGGGGGCAACCCTGCCTCGTTCCCCTGCCTAGGTTAAAGGTGTTTGAAACGTGTAGGCCGGTTTTGACCCTGGCCGATGGGGAAAGGTATAGTGCCTGAATCCATTTAATGAACTTGGGCCCAAAACCAAAGCGATGAAGGACTTCAAAAAGAAACGTCCATTCCACTGAGTCGAACGCTTTTTCAGCGTCGAGGGACGCAATCGTTCTCGAGCCGCAATTGTCATGTTGTATACTAAGATTTGTCATTAGCCGTCTGATGTTTATATCGGTCCCCTTCCCAGGAACGAAACCAGACTGGTCTGAGTGAATTAAGGTCGATAAAACCCTATTCACTCTAACAGACAGTATTTTGGCTAGTAGTTTATAGTCTGTGTTTAGGAGCGAGATAGGTCTGTACGACGAGCATTTGGTAGGGTCCTTACCTGGTTTAGGGATTATAACTATCAGCGCTTCAGCCATTGAGTTTGGTAGAGGTTTACCTGAGTGTGGGAGATGAAACACCTGGAGTAAGCGGGGAGAAAGTATTCCCCTGTTTTTTTTTAAAGAACTCCAAAGGGAGGCCATCTGTGCCGGGGGATTTGTTTGTTGGCATTAGATCCAGGGCAGCATCCAGCTCCTCCCTGGAGATGTCCCCATCCAGATATTCCCTCTCAGAGGGAGATAATTTAGGGAAATGGATACCATTTAGGAATTCGGATAGCATAGCATCAGAGTAATGAGCGGAGGATGCATACAAGGCCGTGTAGTATTCCCCGAAGAGCTGATTCACTGCCAGAGCATCATGGACAGGTTGATCGTTATGGTCGAGAATAGTATATATATGTGGGATAAATCTTTCCTGGCCAATAAGATGCGCCAGTAACCTACCCGTGCTGTCCCCTGTCCCCGTGCTGTAAATGCGGACTGTTTTAAGCTTAAGAGCTGATTGCGCACTGCTGACTTGTCTATATTTGAGGGCAGAGAGGGCTAATTGCCATGCAGAGTAGGATTCTGGGGTTTGGGTAGAGATATGGTTTGTCTCCGCCTTTTTGGCAGCCTCTTCCGCGTTAGTGAGCAGCATTCTAGTTTGGTCTCTTGCGTATTTGATGCCTGCAGTGAAAGAGCCTCTCACGACGGCCTTGTATGCATCCCACACCGCACTTACTGCGGCGGAGTCTTCATTTTCTCGCCAATATTTCTGAAGGGGAACCTTAATCACTTCTTCCACGAACATGCTGTTTAGCCATTTGGGAGAGAGCCTCCAGACGGGTCTGGATTGAAAGTTCTCCGTTCTAATGGCTAGCTCCAGGGGGGCATGATCCGAAACACCCCTAGGGAGGAGCCTGAGACCAGACACCCCGGGAGCCAGGTCAGGAGAAGAGAGGAACATGTCAATTCGAGAAAGGGTTTGGTGTGTAGTGGAGTGGCATGTGTAGCCACCTTCATCAGGGAATCTCTCCCTCCAAATATCCACCAGGCCGAGAGACTCAGTCCAGTGTTTCAGTATTAGTGAGTCTCTGTTAGAGGGTGACAATCTGTCCTTCTGGGGAGAAATCACCATATTAAAATCACCGCATAGCAAGGTCTTGCATGAGGGCCATTTGTTAATGTGTTCCAGTATATCTTGGAGAATCTGAATGTCAGCAGGGGGTGGAAGGTATAACCCTACTATGTTCATCTCCGTGCCGTGCACCATGGCATGTATTATTACGTACCTGCCAAAAGTATCTATTTTAAGGTGGAGTAGTTGAAAAGGGCACTTTTTGTGGATTAATATGGATACACCGCGTGCGTAATTTGAAAAGGTAGAGGAGTAATATGCGGAAATAAAGGTTTTTTTTAAAGATAATACCTTGCTGCCGGTGAGGTGAGTCTCCAGAAGGACAGTAATGTCTGGTTGGTAATTGCGCATAAAAGAGAAGACAAGAGCTCTTTTTATCTTGTCGTTAAGGCCTCTAACATTCCACAGGATCACCTTCAGTTCAGCGGGAATCAGAGACATTGTGTACAAGTAGGAATCTTTCGTACCAAGTAAAGTTTAAGCATTTGGGGAGGGAAAAACCCTGGGTGCTCTGAGCTGCTGCAGTAAAGGGGACATACACACACATATACAATGAACATAATATATACAACCCATGAAGATCTGAACATCATCTTCATTTCCTGAAGCCCTATCCCACCCTGCCTCAACCTTCTAACTAGCTGAAGCTTTGACCCCTAACTGTACTATACTTAGGTGGCTTTGCACTTCCAAAGGTGCAGGCTGGCCGTTAACTAAAGGCGGCGGTGAAAAGTGGGGGTAGGCCTCGGTCATCTTCACTCCTTAGGAAGGAAAACATTTCGGCCGGTGAGGGAGGGGGTGTTGCAGTGGTGCAAGAGGGGGCCAGGGAATGTACACGTAAGGTGACAAGTGTTCAAGACCGTCCAGAAGCTGGAGTTCGGGGAGGATTAGTCAATGTACTAGGCCCTGGGAACGGGGGATCAAAGGGTGATAACCTTGCATACAGTACTCACTGCGACCCCATGAGGTGTTAGGTAGACGTGGATAGGCCTAGGCCGACGAGCCGAAAAGGCAAACTGCAGCACTCGTTTGCCCGTGTCAGGCAGGAAGGGTATCCAGCCAGGTCGAGGCGGCCTCGGGGGTGTTGAAAAAGCGGGTGGTTTCCCCGTCTTGCACTCTCAGACGTGCCGGAAAGAGCATGGCATAGGGTAAGCCTTTCTTGCGGAGCCGAGGTTTCACCGATTTAAAGGTTTTCCTCCGCTTCTGAGTCTCCGGTGCGAAATCCGGGAAGTACATCAAGCGGGTGTTCTCGTAAAGGATGTCTTGTAGTTTCCTGGCTTCGCGGAGGACCGCATCTCTATCCTGGAAGTTGAGAAGTTTGAATATGAAGGGACGAGCAGGAGAGCCTGGAGGTAGAGGTTTAGACGGTATGCGATGCGCCCGCTCCACCACAAAGCATGAGGAGAAGTGGGCCTCGGGCATGAGGCGTCTTAGCAGGGTTGTGGTAAAGGACACTGGCTCATCTCCCTCACTGCCCTCCGGGAGGCCCATTATGCGTATGTTACTGCGCCTGTTGCGGTTTTCAGAATCTTCGATCCTGTCTTCCAGACGCTTAACTTTTTTCACCAGGTCGGTTGTGGTCGCCTTCTGAGTGGCATTAGAGTCCTCGATATCACTTATACGCTGCTCCGCTTGAGTCAGCCGGTTTCGGATATTGGAGACCTCTTGGCGCAGAGTCGTCATCTGAGATTGTAAGTAGTCTATTTTAGTGCCCAAGGTATCGCTCGTAGAGCTGATTAGATCTTTACAAGCTGTAATGGCCGCCATGAGTTGAGTGAAGTCGGGTTGCTCGTCTGCCGCCATCGGGGCTGGAGTTTGTGTGGCCTTCACTTTAGCTGAAGGCAAGATGGCGCTGGTTTGAATGCCGCGTGACTTAGCTGTTTTTTGTTTCCTCTCCGGCTGGTCCGCTCCGGTTCCTCCCTTCGGCATAGTCACCTCACCGGTATCAGGAGTTGTTCCGCCGGCTGGCAGGGTGTTATAGAGGGTGAAAAGTAGGATTTTAAGCCGGGTAGACAAGAGGAGATCAGGAGCTCCGAGGACTAGCGACCGCTCAGTCTGCGTGCATAGCCACGCCCCCGAGACACCTTGTTTTTGACATGGATAAGGGATTTCTGCTCCCTTCCTCCACAGCCCCTATGTCAAAGAACCATGTGGTCTGGTATTGTTACGGCAGAGAACCCACACTCTCATCTGACAGCTGTTCTGGAAATACCAGCCTGCACTAGAAGTACAACAGAGTAACCAAGCAGCTCGGGGTGACCCAAAACTACTAGGAAAGTATAGGGGACCAAAGGAGACCGAAAAGCCATGCTAAGTGTGGTTTGCCTTCTGCTTGGTTACTCTGTTGTACTGGTCCAAGCTCTATCCCATACAGCCATATCAATCCCTGCCATGTACTGAGGAGCACCAACAGTCCAAAATAGGCTGTTTGCATGTGGGGTTGGTGTGGCTCTGTAAAATGTAAAGCTATAGGCTTGCTATATACCAGCGGTTCTGGATGTACTAGAAGTACAAAGGACTTGTTTTTCCACAGTCTGGTAAGCTAATTCTCACTCACCACTGTTTTCCTAGTTGAACCATTCAAGTAGCAATTATCATGCATCAGACTAATCACAAGCCCCTAATGCTACTGATTGTTGAAATTGAATCAGGGCCCTCATCTTCCCCATCACTTAAAGAGAAACTCCGACCAGGAATTTAACTTTATCCCAATCAGTAGCTGATACCCCCTTTTACATGAGAAATCTATCCCTTTTTACAAACAGACCATCAGGGGGCGCTATATGACTGATATAGTGGTGAAACCCCTCCCACAAGAAACTCTGAGGACCGTGGTACTCCTGGTAGTTTCATGTCTGTGAATCTTGTTGCATTGTGGGAAATAGCTGTTTACAGCTGTTTCCAACTGCCAAAAAAGCATGCAGCAGCTACATCACCTGCCAACAGTAAAAATGTCACCATGTAATAAATGTCAGAATGTTTAATCAGGGATTTAAAAGATTTTACAATGGGCAAACACTGACTAAATCATTTATACATAATGATTGTAAAAATGAAGCACTTTTTTATTACATTATTTTCACTGGAGTTCCTCTTTAAGGTCTGTACACACCATATGCAAAAGTCACCGCAAGCAAATGACCAATGTTGCAGAAATTACCTTACTGGCAACAAAGACAAACAACGAGTCTGTCCAACGACATTGTCTACACACAATATTGCAAATGACTACATTATAAAAAAAAACTGCACACGGAAATGACATTATGTACGACATGCATGCATTCTGTAGAAGGAACTCATTTAGTTGACATTGTACACATGTGGCCAACTGCACAATATCTGCCCAACAGTCGTCTGCGTTGATCCTCTGGATCAGGGCTGACCAACTGGCGGCCCATGGGGTGAATGTGGTCCCCGGGCCGCACTCTCTTGCCCTGACTATTTTTTGCATCAGGCCCCCTCCTCTGGCAAGCCTGTCTTTTGTTTGCACTTGCCTCCGCTCCCAAAGCCAGGACATTGATGCTGTGCCCCACGCCCGGTTTTACATCACAGGACTCGGAGCCTATAGGCACGGATGTCCTGGCACCCTAAACTTCACCCTCTAGAAACCCACAAACCCCCACTTACCCGCACTGCAAGTGTGCTGGCTGTCCCAGCTGTTACTTCTCCCTTATCAATCATAAGTAGCTACAGGTGTCCCTTAGCATTAGGTAGCCAGCTAGTGGTGCCCCGACTGAAGGGAGGTCTTGTCAGTGGAATTTCCGAGAGCCAGGTGACTAAACTGCACAGGACTCTGCATAGGGAAGGAGAGAGGCACTAGGGGAGGAAAGTTAGCCACCTCTCCATCATCAGGTGCCTGTAGGCGCTTTCCTACAGTGCCTTCTGGTAAATCCGGCCCCGCTCTGCCCACTTCAGCCAAAATATCCGGTACTAGACACACACCCTGCTCGTGAAGTTGGACAGCACAGCCCTGGATGGATCTGGCAAAATGTCCAGTATAAGTTGCTCGTCTTTGTTGGTCGTTAACATTTTATCGCCTGATATGGCAAAATCTGTCGGACATTTCCAGCAAGTTTTCTATAGCGTGTGTACATAGCTTTATAAATGTAAGACCTCTTTCACACTGGTTGATCCAAGTGATTAGATGTAACCATCAAGTCGTGTGTCAACCAACTTTAGGCATGCCGAAGCAGTGCTTCTTCCACCATGTACATCTAGATATAACAAGGCCTAGCGTTGTGCTTTTAGACTTCATATTTACCACAGGACAAGGCTATCCCAAATGCTTCCCAGTAATAGCACTCCGGAGACCTCCGCATGAGATTAATAAGCTTTTTAAATACACGTGCAGCATGACAGAACTTTACAGGAAGGCTGTCCAAGGCCACTGAGCTGCTCGCAGTGATGAACTCCATCCCGGCTTGTCGGAATAATACTGCTGAATAAGGAAACGGTGCATTTCCTGTGAGGAACTATATCATGACTGAAATATATGCTGCAGCAGCATCTCTGTGTCAGGATAGAGGAGCAGACAGCTGGGATCGGCCACTATAGTCTGGGATGTTCCTAACATCTGATTTTCCTATCTAAGTAAAACAATTTAGCCTTCTTAAAGTGTACCTGAGATGGGCACAGTAAAAGTTTGAATACTTACCCTCGCCGTCCTCCGAGTGCCTCCGTTCAGCCGCCATTAGTCCCGGTAATCTGTCTCAGTTGCGCCAGTCGGCTCTTCTGTGCATGCGCAGCCCCTCCTCCACGCAGGCGCAGAACAGCCCGACTGGCGTGGCTGAGCAAGATACTGGGACTGATACCAGGCAACCGGAGGCACTCGGCCCTTCCATGCTCATGGGGCTGGAGGAAACCCCGGGTAAGTATAAAAACTTTTACTGTGCCCATCTCAGGTAGGGATGCTCAAATTCGGATTCGGAAGATACCCGGATAGTTGCAATCCGGATATCTCCCAGTAATGCTGTGCGGGCTGGGCGGGGGGTCAAGCTTACCTGTCTGACATCTTCTTCGCTCGTCCCTTGGCGCCTCCCACGATGCGGTCCACGCGCATCACGTGACTACAAACGCTTCCTCCTTCAACCCGGAAGGAGGAAGTGTTTGTAGTCACGTGACCGCCGCGTGGACTGCATCATGGGAGGCGCCGAGGGACGAGCGAAGAAGATGTCAGAGAGGTAAGCTTGACCCCCCCGCCCAGCCCGCACAGCATTACTGGGAGATATCCGGATTGCAACTATCCGGGTATCTTCCGAATCCGAATTTGAGCATCCCTAATCTCAGGTACACTCTAAAACAGAAGGTATTTGCTATTATTCAGGTTGGAGTGAGCATTTGAGGTGTCCCACAATGCATCGCTGCTGAATATGCAAATCATCTCTTTGATGTCCCTGAAAGCTAGCCACACCTCCAGAGCCGCTGGAATGCAATGATGTGTCAGCTTGTTATTTGTGCAGAGCCACAATAATCCAACATGCATACAGACTGTTTCACACTGTTTGGATCTCATCAGTGCATGGCATAGATTAATATGGCCCTATAGAGTAGGACTTGAAACACCAAATGTTAAAGATTGCTTAAAGTGAAGAGGGGACTCACTGCAGACATGTAGTTTGTATGATTTTCCAGTGAAGGTGTGGAGGGGACTCACTGCAGACATGTAGTTTGTATGATTATCCAGTTAAGGTGTGGAGGAGACTCACTGCAGACATGTAGTTTGTATGATTTTCCTGTGAAGGTGTGGAGGGGACTCACTGCAGACATGTAGTTTGTATGATTTTCCTGTGAAGGTGTGGAGGGGACACACTGCAGACATGTGGTTTGTATGATTATCCTGTGAAGGTGTGGATGGGATACACTGCAGACATGGAGTTTGTATGATTTTCCTGTAAAGGTGTGGAGGGGGCGCACTGCAGACTTGTAGTTTGTATGATTTTCCTGCGAAGGAGACTCACTGCAGACATGTAGTTTGTACGATTTTCCTGTGAAGGTGTGGAGGGGATGCACTGCAGACATAGAGTTTGTATGATTATCCTGTGAAGGTGTGGAGGGGACGCACTGCAGACATGTGGTTTGTATGATTTTCCTGTGAAGGTGTGGAGGGGATGTACTGCAGACATGTAGTTTGTATTATTTTCCTGTGAAGGTGTGGAGGAGACTCACTGCAGGCATGTGGTTTGTATGAATTTCCTGTGAAGGTGTGGAGGGGATACACTGCAGACATGTAGTTTGTATGATTTTCCTGTGAAGGTGTGGAGGAGACTCACTGCAGGCATGTGGTTTGTATGAATTTCCTGTGAAGGTGTGGAGGGGATACACTGCAGACATGTAGTTTGTATGATTTTCCTGTGAAGGTGTGGAGGAGACTCACTGCAGGCATGTGGTTTGTATGAATTTCCTGTGAAGGTGTGGAGGGGATACACTGCAGACATGTGGTTTGTATGATTATCCTGTGAAGGTGTGGAGGGGATACACTGCAGACATGGAGTTTGTATGATTTTCCTGTGAAGGTATGGAGGGGATGAACTGCAGACATGGAGTTTGTATGATTATCCTGTGAAGGTGTGGAGGAGACTCACTGCAGACATGTAGTTTGTATAATTTTCCTGTGAAGGTGTGGAGGAGACTCACTGCAGACATGTAGTTTGTATGATTATCCTGTGAAGGTGTGGAAGAGTGTGAAGTTGTGCAGACATGGGGCTTGATTCAGTAAACGGTGCTAACCCAGTTAGCACGCCTAAAGACTTTTGGGCGTGATAACTAGGGTGCTAACTGGGTCAGCACCATTTTACTAAATTTACATTGGGCGCAAAGTCCCACACTGAAAACTATGCGTGCCCACAACGCGGTGTGCGCGAAATGTCGCATCGCGGTGCGATGAAAACGGTGCGTTGAAACGCCTATAAGGTCGCATTGCGTGCGACTTTAACGTCACATGGTGCGACATTAAGGTCGCACCCAATGCGACCTTATAGGCGCATCGGGTGCGCTGTTTTTGCGGTGCGCGCGCAAAGTTTTGCGTGCGGGACTGTGCGCGCGATGTGAATTTAGTAAAGGGTGCTAACCCAGTTAGCACCCTAGTTATCACGCCTAAAGTCTTTAGATGTGAATTTATCATGCCTAAACTAACTTTAGGCATGATATAGGGCTTTTCACAGGCGTGCTAACACTTACCACGGTTTACTGAATCGAGCCCATGGGGCCTGATTCACAAAGCGGTGCTAACAGTTAGCACGCTGGTGAAAAGCCCTTTATCACGCCTAAACTCTGTTTAGGCATGATAAGTTTAGGTGTGATAAGTTTAGGCATGATAAGTTTAGGTGTGATAAGTTTAGGCATGATAAGTTTAGGTGTGATAAGTTTCGGCGTGATAAGTTTAGGCGTCATAAGTTTAGGCATGATAAGTTTAAGCACCAACTGGGTTAGCACCGATGCACTGCAGACATGGAGTTTGTATAATTTTCCTGTGAAGGTGTGGAGTAGACTCACTGCAGACACGTAGTTTGTATGATTATCCTGTGAAGGTGTGGAGAAGACTCACTGCAGTCTGCAGATATGTAGTTTGTATGATTATTCTGTGAAGGTGTGGAGGAGGGGACGCACTGCAGACATGGAGTTTGTATGATTATCCTGTTAAGGTGTGTAGAGGGGACGCACTGCAGACATGGAGTTTGTATGATTATCCTGTTAAGGTGTGGAGGGGACGCACTGCAGACATGGAGTTTGTATGATTATCCTGTGAAGTTGTGGAGGGGACGCACTGCAGACATGGAGTTTGTATGATTATCCTGTGAAGTTGTGGAGGGGACGCACTGCAGACATGGAGTTTGTATGATTATCCTGTGAAGGGGTGGAGGGGACTCACTGCAGACATGGAGTTTGTATGATTATCTTGTGAAGGTGTGAAGGTGAGTCACTGCAGACATGGAGTTTGTATTATTTTCCTGTGCATGTGTGGAGGGGACACACTGCAGTCATGGAGTTTGTATGATTTTCCTGTGAAGGTGTGGAGGAGGGGACTCACTGCAGACATGGAGTTTGTATGATTATCCTGTGAAGGTGTAGGGGAGACTCACTGCAGTCATGGAGTTTGTATGATTTTCCTGTGAAAGTGTGGAGGAGACTCACTGCAGACATGTAGTTTGTATGATTATCCTGTGAAGGTGTGGAGGAAACTCACTGCAGACATGTAGTTTGTATTATTTCCCTGTGAAGGTGTGGAGGAGACGTACTGCAGACATGTAGTTTGCATGATTTTCATGTGAGGGGTGGAGGGGACTCGCTGCAGACAAGGTGAGGGGGGAAGTCACTACAGACATGTAGTTTGTATGATTATCCTGTGAAGGTGTGGAGGAGACTCACTGCAGACATGGAGTTTGTATGATTATATTGTGAAGGTGTCACTGCAGACATGTAGTTTGTATGATTATCATGTGAAGGTGTGGAGGGGACTCACTGCAGACATGTAGTTTGTATGATTTTCCTGTGAAGGGGTGGAGGGGACTTCCTGCAGACATGTGGTTTGTATGATTTTCCTGTGAAGATGTGGAGGAGACTCACTGCAGACATGTAGTTTGTATGATTATCCAGTTAAGGTGTGGAGGAGACTCACTGCAGACATGGAGTTTGTATGATTTTCCTGTGAAAGTGTGGAGGGGATGCACTGCAGACATGGAGTTTGTATGATTTTCCTGTGCAGGTGTGGAGGGAACATACTGCAGACTACATCATACAAAAGTTTGTATGATTTTCCTGTGAAAGTGTGGAGGGGATGTACTGCAGACATGTAGTTTGTATGATTATCTTGTGAAGGTGTGGAGGAGACGTACTGCAGACATGGGGCTTGACTCACAAAGCGGTGCAAACACTTTGCACGCCTGTGAAAACCCCTTTATCACGCCTAAACTCAGTTTAGGCATGATAAGAAGAAACTCGCGCGAATTTTCCGCGCGCAAAGTTTTGCACGCGCAGCCAAGCACGCGCGCGCGCAGTGCCCCCCGCTTTGCGCGAAGCTCCCATTAAGCCCTATGGGACTTTGCGCGCGCACGTACGCGCGGAAACTTCGCGCGAGTTAGAGCACAAAGCGGTGATAACTTTGCTGGTGCAAAGGTTATCACGCCTAAAGTCTTTTAGGCGTGATAACTGAGTTATCACCGCTTTGTGAATCGAGCCCATGGAGTTTGTATGATTTTCCTGTGAAGGTGTAGGGGATACTCACTGCAGACATGTGGTTTGTATGATTTGTCTGTGAAGGTGTGGAGGGGATGCTCTGCAGACATGTAGTTTGTATGATTTTCCTGTGAAGGTGTAGGGGAGACTCACTGCAGACATGTGGTTTGTATGATTTGTCTGTGAAGGTGTGGAGGGGATGCTCTGCAGACATGTAGTTTGTATGATTTTCCTGTGAAGGTGTAGGGGAGACTCACTGCAGACATTTAGTTTGTATGATTTTCCTGAGAAGGTGTAGGGGAGACTCACTGCAGACATGTAGTTTGTATGATTATCCTGTGAAGGTGTGGAGGGGGACGCACTGCAGACATGGAGTTTGTATGATTATCCTGTGAAGGTGTGGGGGAGTCTCACTACAGACATGGAGTTTGTATGATTTTCCTGTGCAGGTGTGGGGGAGACTCACTGCAGACATGTAGTTTGTATGATTTTCCTGTGCAGGTGTGGAGGGAGCATACTGCAGACATGTAGTTTGTATGATTATCCTGTGAAGGTGTGGAGGGGACTCCCTGCAGACATGTAGTTTGTATGATTATCCTGTGAAGGTGTGGAGGAGGGGACGCACTGCAGACATGGAGTTTGTATGATTATCCTGTGAAGGTGTGGAGGAGGGGACGCACTGCAGACATGGAGTTTGTATGATTATCCTGTGAAGGTGTGAAGGAGGGGACGCACTGCAGACATGTAGTTTGTATGATTATCCTGTGAAGGTGTGGAGGGGACTCCCTGCAGACATGTAGTTTGTATGATTATCCTGTGAAGGTGTGGAGGAGGGGACACACTGCAGACATGGAGTTTGTATGATTATCCTGTGAAGGTGTGGAGGAGGGGACGCACTGCAGACATGGAGTTTGTATGATTATCCTGTGAAGGTGTGGAGGGGACTCCGTGCAGACATGTAGTTTGTATGATTATCCTGTGAAGGTGTGAAGGAGGGGATGCACTGCAGACATGGAGTTTGTATGATTATCCTGTGAAGGTGTGGAGGGGACTCCCTGCAGACATGTAGTTTGTATGATTATCCTGTGAAGGTGTGGAGGAGGGGACGCACTGCAGACATGGAGTTTGTATGATTATCCTGTGAAGGTGTGGAGGAGGGGACGCACTGCAGACATGGAGTTTGTATGATTATCCTGTGAAGGTGTGAAGGAGGGGACGCACTGCAGACATGTAGTTTGTATGATTATCCTGTGAAGGTGTGGAGGAGGGGACACACTGCAGACATGGAGTTTGTATGATTATCCTGTGAAGGTGTGGAGGAGGGGACGCACTGCAGACATGGAGTTTGTATGATTATCCTGTGAAGGTGTGGAGGACAGGACGCACTGCAGACATGTTGTTTGTATGATTATCCTGTGAAGGTGTGGAGGGGACGTACTGCAGGCATGTGGTTTGTTGTCTGATTTTCCGGAGAAACACGCTGCTCAAATTTTGCTACAAATCAAGTTATTGCTGGGCATATAAAAGGGAAATTGTATTTTGCAAGAGCCATTTTGGATCTCATTTGCTCATCCCTGAGAGGCCAAATACAATAAAAAAAGCTATTTGCCTATTTTACAGACGCATCCATATGCGTTCCTCCCTGGTAATTTCGGCAGTGACAGCGCGGCACTGCGTATTCCTGTGTGACTGTCATTCCCCGCAGCTGAATTGTTGCCTTTCAAACACTTTTTATGTTTTGAACCCTTAAAACCTTCCATAATTTGCTGCGGTGCTAAAAGCTATCGCCTCAGCATAAGCCTCCCGGGGGAAAAATGCCACCCTTCTCCTTAAAAGCATACCAGATTAGTGTTGGGCCGAACGGTTCGCCTGCGAATGGTTCCATGCGAACTTCCGTGGTTCGCGTTCGCGTCCCGCAGGCGAACGTTTGCGGAAGTTCGGTTCGCCCCATAATGCACCATGGAGGGTCAACTTTGACCCTCTACATCACAGTCAGCAGGCCCAGTGTAGCCAATTAGGCTACACTAGCCCCTGGAGCCACTCCCCCCCTACTAAAAGGCAGGCAGCGGCGACCATTACGGTCACTCGTGTGCCTGCATTAGTGAGAGTAGGGCGAGCTGCTGCAGACTCTCTCTCATAGGGAAAGATTAGTTAGGCTTAGCTTGTCCCTGGCTGCATACCTGTTCTGTGAACCCACCACTGCATACCTGTTCAGTGAACCTGCCACTGCATACCTGTTCAGTGAACCTGCCACTGCATACCTGTTCTGTGAACCCACCACTGCATACTAGAGGTGTACCGAACGGTTCGCCGGCGAACGGTTCCAGGCGAACATTGGGGGTTCGCGTTCGCCTGCGCCAGGCGAACTTTTCCGGAAGTTCGATTCGCCCCATAATGCACTATGAGGGTCAACTTTGACCCTCTGCATCACAGTCAGCAGGCACATTGTAGCCATTAAGGCTACAGTAAGCCCTGGAACTCCACCCCCCCCTTATATAAGGCAGCCTCCGGCGGCCATTACAGTCACTCTTGTGCCTGCTAGAGAGAGGAAAGGGACAGCTGCTGCAGACTTTTTCTCTTAGGAACAGATTAGTTAGGTTCTAGGCTGCTTTGCTTGTTCCTGACTGATTAATATTGCTTTTAAAGCACCCAGCAACAGCTCTTTTCAGAGCTCAACCTGTACATTTTTTTTTTCTGACACTTTTGTTGCATGCACAGCCTTGCTAATTGATAGTGTGTGTGCCACTGCCAGCAGCCCAGCACATTCAGTGACTGACTGGCTGCCTGTGTGTGTGACAGGGAGCTGCACATTGTACTACCCAGTACTGCATATACCCCAGTACCTGTTGTGTTTACTTAACCCACCTCATCACTGCATATACCTAGCGTTGTGTTGAGTGAACCCAGCTCACTGCATCTAAGTGTAACTACCTGTTGTGTTGAGTGAGAACCCACCTCACTGCATCTTAAGTACCTTTACTGTATACTGTTCAGTGAACCCAGCTCACTGCATCTAACTACCCAGTACCTGTTGTGTTTACTTAACCCACATCATCACTGCATATACCTAGCGTGGTGTTGAGTGAACCCAGCTCACTGCATCTAACTACCTGTTGTGTTGAGTGTGAACCCACCTGGCCACCTCACTGCATCTAACTACCTGTTGTGTTGAGTGAGAACCCACCTCACTGCATCTTAAGTACCTTTACTGTTGAGTGAACCCAGCTCACTGCATCTAACTACCTGTTGTGTTGAGTGTGAACCCACCTGGCCACCTCACTGCATCTAACTACCTGTTGTGTTGAGTGAGAACCCACCTCACTGCATCTTAAGTACCTTTACTGTTGAGTGAACCCAGCTCACTGCATCTAACTACCCAGTACCTGTTGTGTTTACTTAACCCACCTCATCACTGCATATACCTAGCCTTGTGTTGAGTGAACCCAGCTCACTGCATCTAATTACCTGTTGTGTTGAGTGTGAACCCACCTGGCCACCTCACTGCATCTAACTACCTGTTGTGTTGAGTGAGAACCCACCTCACTGCATCTTAAGTACCTTTACTGTTGAGTGAACCCAGCTCACTGCATCTAATTACCTGTTGTGTTGAGTGAGAACCCACCTCACTGCATATAGCTAGCATACCCCCGAGATGGACAAAATGGACAATCCAGGTAGAGGAAGAGGTAGAGGCAGACCCAGAGGAAGGCCACCAGGCACCGGCAGGTCTGTGGCTGTGCGAGGTGGTGTTGCTGTGATTTCATGCGGACCTGCCCCAAAATACAGTGCTCAGAAGAAGGCACGTGCCATCACTTCCCAAAATCGTGAGAAGGTGATTGAGTATTTAACACAGAACACCTCATCTCCCGCAGCCACCAGCGTTACAACAAGCACCACATCCGCTGCATTTGACACTTCGCAGGAGTTATTTGGTGGTGGTGGTGAAATCACTGATTCCCAGCCACTACTGCAACAACAACAAGAAGGCGCAGGTACACCACCTCATACGTCTGAGTTAGGTGGCGATAGTATGGACGTAACGTGTGTGGATGGGGATGATGGTGGACCACCTGAAGTTGGTGCACTTGAGGAGGTGTCTGAGGAAAGCGCAGCTGGCCAGGAGGATTATGATGACGATTATACGGATACCACATATGTTCCCGGTAGAGGAGATGACCAGGGGGACAGTTCAGAGGAGGAGTCAGAGAGGAGTAGGAGGAGACGACTCCATGATAGAAGCAGAGGGAGCTCGTCCTCAGAAACAGCTGGGGGCAGTGTCCGGTGCCATGTATCGCCAGCTATGGCCAGGGAGCACACATGCCCTTCAACGTCAGCTGCTGCTGATGCCACCGTAGCGCCATCACCCCAGGGGGGCTCAGCGGTTTGGAAATTTTTTCACGTGTGTGTCTCAGATCGGAGCAAAGCCATCTGTTGTCTCTGCCAGCAAAAATTGAGCCAGGGAAAGGCCAACTCTCACGTAGGGACAAGTGCCTTACGAAGGCACCTGGAGAGAAGGCACAAACAGCTATGGCAAGAACACCTGAGTAAAAGCAGCACTCCTCAAAAGACAAGCCAAACTCCTTCTCCTCTTCCTCCTTCAGGTGCATCGTCTTCATCCACTTTCTCCCTTGCACCTTCACAGCCACCCTCCTCCACACCGCCTCTTCCCTTGAGCGGTTCCTTCTCCTCTGCCCACAGCAGTACCCAGCTGTCCGTGAAGGAAGTATTTGAGCGGAAGAAGCAAATGTCTGCCAGTCACCCTCTTGCCCGGCGTCTGACAGCTGGCGTGGCGGAACTATTAGCTCGCCAGCTATTACCATACAAGCTGGTGGAGTCGGAGGCTTTCCGTAAGTTTGTGGCCATTGGTACACCGCAGTGGAAGATACCAGGCCGCAATTATTTTTCTCAAAAGGCCATACCCAAACTGTACCGTGCAGTTGAGAGGCAAGTGGTGTCATCTCTGGCACACAGCGTTGGGTCAAGGGTCCACCTGACCACGGATGCCTGGTCTGCCAAGCACGGGCAGGGCCACTACATTACATACACAGCCCATTGGGTCAACCTGGTGACCGATGGCAGCAAGCAGTGAGTACGTGGCTGCGCAGAGGACCGACTTGTCACACCTCCACGGCTTGCAGGCAGGCCTCCAGCCACCTCCTCTCCACCTGCTATCACCGCTTCGCTGTCGTCATCCTCCTCCTCCTTGGCTGGTGCCGCCATCTCCTCCCCAGCTACACAGCCCCAGCACCCCAGGGCCTATGCTGCATGCCAGGTGCGACGGTGTCATGCAGTGTTAGACATGTCTTGCCTGAAAGCGGAGAGTCACACTGGAGCAGATCTCCTGGCTGCTCTTAACAAACAGGTGGAGCAATGGCTGACCCTGCACAAGCTTGAGATCGGCAACGTGGTGTGTGACAACGGCAGCAATCTCATTGCTGCGTTGAATTTGGGAAAGCTGACACACATACCCTGCATGGCACATGTGCTTAATCTGGTCGTGCAAAGATTTGTGTCCAAGTACTCAGGCTTAGAGGATGTCCTGAAGCAGGCCAGGAAGTTGTGTGGGCATTTCAGGCGCTCTTACAAGGCCATGGCACGCTTTGCAGAGATTCAGCGTAGAAACAACTTGCAGGTGAGACGCCTGATTTGCGATAGCCCGACTCGCTGGAATTCCACCCTGCTGATGTTCTCTCGCCTGCTAGACCAGGAGAAAGCCGTCACCCACTACCTGTATCATTACAGTACAAGGACACAATCTGGGAGGATGGGGATGTTGTGGCCCAACAACTGGACACTGATGCGAAATGCATGCAGGGTCATGGAGCCCTTTGAGGAGGTGACCAAACTGGTGAGTCGCGATGAGGGCACCATCAGCGACTTGATCCCCTACGCCTACTTCCTGGAGCGTGCCGTGCGTAGAGTGGTGGATACAGCTGTGGAGGAGCGTGAACAAGAAGAGTTAGGGCAGCAGGATTCATTGGAGCCATTTACACACGAACCCGATGTTTCCACAACACCGGCGGCAGCACAGAGGGGGGAGGAGGAGGAAGAAGAGGAGTCGTGTGGGGAAGGAGAGGAGTCAGACTCTGATGATGGTGATGATGAGGAAGGTGTTTCTGTGGAGGAGGAAGAGGCGGCGGAAGGAGAACAACCGCGGCAGCCATCACAGGGGGCTTCTGCTGCTCCACGTTCCCGTGGTATTGTTCGTGGCTGGGGGGAGGAAGAGGAGTTGCGTCCCGTCACTGAGGAAGAGCAAGAGGAGATGGAGAGTACCTCTGCATCCAGCTTTGTGCAGATGTCCTCTTTCATGTTGTCCAGCCTGTTGAGGGACCCCCGTATCAAAAAACTCAAGACGAATGACCTGTACTGGGTGGCCACGCTACTAGACCCTCGGTACTGTAACGAGCAGTGCACACAGATTTGCACAGAATGCAGAATGTCACTTAATGTGGAAATACTGAAGACCAAAACCAGGGTAAATGTGAAATAAAGTAATGATTTATTTACAAGGACAGGATATATACACAAGTGATGCTGCAATTGGTGCATGAACATAAATACAAATGAATTGTACAACTAGCAATATGATTGCAGGCAATTGTCTTGCGATCAGACGTACACAAACCAATAATAATATATACAGTGTGCACACAGTGAACCCCGAACCCTGTCTAACTAAGCTAACTAACTAATATATACACAGGATAATATACAACCAAGCGCAGGACATATGCAGCAGGCAATAGGTTAGTCAACAAGCCGAGATCAGATACCAGGACATCAAGCAATACAATCAGTGAGCAGAAGAATAGTCAGACAAAGCCAGTATCATAAACCAGGGAATCAAACAATCAGGTAACAGGCAGACAGGTTACAGGTAACAGGAATCAGGTAACAGGAATCAGGTAACAGGGAAAGGACCAGAACACAGGCTCTAGGCTATCATCACCAATGAACTAGCAACAGTGTTCTGTTGTAGCTGGACTTTTATACTCTGCAGCATGGTCATGTGACCTCTTCCAAGGCTGCAGAGACACAGTTCTTGAATACAGAGACCTCTGCTGGTGGGCAGAGGGAACTTCAGGAGGAATGTACAATGTTCTTGAAATGAGAGGGGACATCTGCTGGTGAACAGAGGAAGTCCATACAGTTCACAAACGTCACCAGCAGGAACAGATCGTGATAGTACCCCCCCCTTGAGGAGCGGCCTCAGGACGCTCCACCAGACTACCAATTCACATCCACCTGGGTCCCAAGAAACATTGGGCGAAAAGGCAGACAGCAGACTGGAGACCGTCAGGCAACAAGGCAAGATGCACAGCAGTCTGAAGAACATCAGGAAGGACCAGGAATCAGATGTCATCAGGAACGGCAGCAGGCAGAACCAGAAACCAGAAATCAGGAAAGGCAGCAGGCAGAACCAGGAAGCAGATGTCATCAAGCAGGGCAGCAGGCAGAACCAGGAACCAGATATCAGGAAAGGCAGCAGGCAGAACCAGGAAGCAGATGTCATCAAGCAGGGCAGCAGGCAGAACCAGGAACCAGATGTCATCAGGAAAGGCAGCAGGCAGAACCAGGAACTGGATGTCATCAGGAAAGGCAGCAAGCAGAACCAGGAACCAGATGTCATCAGAAACGGAAGCAGGCAGGACCAGGAACCAGATATCAGGAAAGGCAGCAGGCAGAACCAGGAAGCAGATGTCATCAAGCAGGGCAGTGGACTAGACACCAGCAGGAAGGACAGCATGTAAACAAGTCTCCAGCCAAACAGTTCAATAGTATACCTCCACCAGGACAACCGATTTGGCTTTAGCAGAGGTCTGCAAAACTGGGCTTTGTTGTCAGAAGTCTGTAGGAGCTGAGGAACAACAAAAGTCTGAGGGTGGGCATCAACAAAAGTCTTTAGAGGGTGGGCATCAAACAAGGTAGCAACAGGCTGGCTAGCTTCAGGCAGGGTGGCAACAGGCTGGCTAGCTTCAGGCAGGGTGGCAACAGGCTGGCTGGCTTCAGGCAGGGTGGCAACAGGCTGGCTGGCTTCAGGCAGGGTGGCAACAGGCTGGCTGGCTTCAGGCAGGGTGGCAACAGGCTGGCTGGCAACAGGCTGGCTGGCTTCAGGCAGGGTGGCAACAGGCTGGCTGGCTTCAGGCAGGGTGGCAACAGGCTGGCTGGCTTCAGGCAGGGTGGCAACAGGCTGGCTGGCTTCAGGGGTCTGGACCATTAGCTGAGCGCTTGGCTGGGCCGTTGGCTGAGCACCTTGCTGGGCCGTTGGCTGAGCACCTGGCTGGACCGTTGGTAGACACCCCAATACAGTCTGTGCAAGCTGAAACATATCCTGTGCGGGCTGGAGCAAAGTCTGTGCGGGCTGGAGCAAAGTCTGTGCGGGCTGGAGCAAAGTCTGTGCGGGCTGGAGCAAAGTCTGTGCGGGCTGGAGCAAAGTCTGTGCGGGCTGGAGCAAAGTCTGTGCGGGCTGAAGCAAAACCTGTGCGGGCTGAAGCAAAACCTGTGCGGGCTGAAGCAAAACCTGTGCGGGCTGAAGCAAAACCTGTGCGGGCTGAAGCAAAACCTGTGCGGGCTGAAGCAAAACCTGTGCGGGCTGAAGCAAAGTCTGTGCGGGCTGAAGCAAAGTCTGTGCGGGCTGAAGCAAAGTCTGTGCGGGCTGACGCAAAGCCTGTGCGAGCTGAAGCAAAACTTCCGCTGTACCTGTTGGCAGAGATGCAGCTGGACAGGATGGCTGAGATGCAGCTGGACAGGAGGGCAGAGATGCAGCTGGACGGGCTGGCAAACTTACTGCTGGACTGGTTGGCAAAGATGCAGCTGCACAAGATGGTAAAGATGTAGCTGGGCAGGATAGCAAACTTTCTGCTGGACCTGGTGACAGAGATGCAGCTGGACTGGTTGGCAAAGATGCACCTGGACAGGCTGGTAAACTGGTTGACAGTGGCTGGAGCGAAGTGCTGTCCCTTGCAGACTTGGCAGGAGCTGTAGGCTGTGTAGACATGTCAGAAATTGTAGTTTGCAAAGATCTGGCAGGAAGAGATGAAGTTAACCACTGCTGTACCGAAAGTAAGAAGACTGTGAGCTGAATACAGGTTTCTGCAAGCTGGATGCAAAGTTCTGCTGGCAGGATGCAAGAGTGTGCAGGCAGCTGGAGACAAGGTTCTGCAGATGGCTGTATGCAAAGTTCATCAGGCGGCTGGGTGCAACAGTCTGCAGGAGGCTGGATGAGAGGTGCTGCAGGCGGCTGGATGAGAGTTTCTGCAGGCGGCTGGATGAGAGTTTCTGCAGGCGGCTGGATGAGAGTTTCTGCAGGCGGCTGGATGAGAGTTTCTGCAGGCGGCTGGATGAGAGTTTCTGCAGGCGGCTGGAAGCAAGAGTCTGCAGGCGGCTGGAAGCAAGAGTCTGCAGGAAGCTGGAGACAAGGTTCTGCAGATGGCTGTATGCAAAGTTCATCAGGAGGCTGGGTGCAACAGTCTGCAGGAGGCTGGATGAGAGGTTCTGCAGGTGGCTGGATGAAAGGTTCTGCAGGTGGCTGGATGAAAGGTTCTGCAGGCGGCTGGGTGCAAGAGTCTGCAGGCGGCTGGGTGCAAGAGTCTGCAGGCGGCTGGGTGCAAGAGTCTGCAGGCGGCTGGGTGCAAGAGTCTGCAGGCGGCTGGGTGCAAGAGTCTGCAGGCGGCTGGGTGCAAGAGTCTGCAGGCGGCTGGGTGCAAGAGTCTGCAGGCGGCTGGGTGCAAGAGTCTGCAGGCGGCTGGACGAGAGGTTCTGCAGCAGGCTGGACGAGAGGTTCTGCAGCAGGCTGGACGAGAGGTTCTGCAGCAGGCTGGACGAGAGGTTCTGCAGCAGGCTGGACGAGAGGTTCTGCAGCAGGCTGGACGAGAGGTTCTGCAGCAGGCTGGACGAGAGGTTCTGCAGCAGGCTGGACGAGAGGTTCTGCAGCAGGCTGGACGAGAGGTTCTGCAGCAGGCTGGACGAGAGGTTCTGCAGCAGGCTGGACGAGAGGTTCTGCAGCAGGCTGGACGAGAGGTTCTGCAGACGGCTGGAAGCAAGAGTCTGCAGGCGGCTGGAAGCAAGAGTCTGCAGGCGGCTGGAAGCAAGAGTCTGCAGGCGGCTGGAAGCAAGAGTCTGCAGGCGGCTGGAAGCAAGAGTCTGCAGGCGGCTGGAAGCAAGAGTCTGCAGGCGGCTGGAAGCAAGAGTCTGCAGGCGGCTGGAAGCAAGAGTCTGCAGGCGGCTGGAAGCAAGAGTCTGCAGGCGGCTGGAAGCAAGAGTCTGCAGGTGGCTGGGTGCAAGAGTCTGCAGGCTTTGGTGTCAAAGTTTGTAAGGTGATTCCACCTGGATCTGGTGCAACAGGTAGTGAATGGTGAATAGATGAAGTTGGGAAGTATTTCCGTTTATGCTTTGCTTTCTTGACAGTTCTCAAAGCGAGAACAGGCTCTTGGTATGTAACTGGATACTGCTTTAACCAAGGTGTAGATCTTTTTGCAGTCTGAAGGGGAACTGACTTGTGATTAGAAGCAGGTTTAGCCACTGAGCACTGTGTGAGCTGGTCATTAGAAATATTAGCAGAAGGAAAGTAAGTGGACAGAACTCTCTCCCATGCATCAATTAAAGGAGAAACAGACCTTTGCATGCACACACCCAAATCAACCAAAGTTTTTGCAGATTTTATACATGCGGAAACAAATTGTTCATCTTTTTGAGCATAATAGCTAATAAAAGACCTCCAATCATCATTCAAATCATTAAACAGACACTCAATCTCCCATTTTCCAAACGGAGGGTCCCAGTCACTTTTAATGGGAGCAGATAGATTACTCTGAACATAGCTTAAAGGGTTAATTGGCTTAATCTGTTGATTAGGCTGATAATAGGTTGTTGTAGCTGGATTTTTAGCTACCAAGAGACTTTGCAGAATTTGCAGCAGGGCTTGTACATCAGACACTGAAAAAATATTTTGCTGCACAAAATAATTAATTTGTGAAATTAATTGCTGCAATTCATCATAAGAGTAATCTAAAAACTCTTTATAACAGTGTTTTCTATCCTCCTCTGCAAATATGGCAAAGTAATCTATGTCCTGCGGAGTCCAGTTTAACCCCATGGCTGGAACAAATGAACCTTCAGTATTTCCTAGTGACTGTTTTGGCTAGTTCATTCTGTAACGAGCAGTGCACACAGATTTGCACAGAATGCAGAATGTCACTTAATGTGGAAATACTGAAGACCAAAACCAGGGTAAATGTGAAATAAAGTAATGGATTTATTTACAAGGACAGGATATATACACAAGTGATGCTGCAATTGGTGCATGAACATAAATACAAATGAATTGTACAACTAGCAATATGATTGCAGGCAATTGTCTTGCGATCAGACGTACACAAACCAATAATAATATATACAGTGTGCACACAGTGAACCCCGAACCCTGTCTAACTAAGCTAACTAACTAACTAATATATACACAGGATAATATACAACCAAGCGCAGGACATATGCAGCAGGCAATAGGTTAGTCAACAAGCCGAGATCAGATACCAGGACATCAAGCAATACAATCAGTGAGCAGAAGAATAGTCAGACAAAGCCAGTATCATAAACCAGGGAATCAAACAATCAGGTAACAGGCAGACAGGTTACAGGTAACAGGAATCAGGTAACAGGAATCAGGTAACAGGAATCAGGTAACAGGAATCAGGTAACAGGAATCAGGTAACAGGAATCAGGTAACAGGAATCAGGTAACAGGAATCAGGTAACAGGAATCAGGTAACAGGAATCAGGTAACAGGAATCAGGTAACAGGAATCAGGTAACAGGAATCAGGTAACAGGGAAAGGACCAGAACACAGGCTCTAGGCTATCATCACCAATGAACTAGCAACAGTGTTCTGTTGTAGCTGGACTTTTATACTCTGCAGCATGGTCATGTGACCTCTTCCAAGGCTGCAGAGACACAGTTCTTGAATACAGAGACCTCTGCTGGTGGGCAGAGGGAACTTCAGGAGGAATGTACAATGTTCTTGAAATGAGAGGGGACATCTGCTGGTGAACAGAGGAAGTCCATACAGTTCACAAACGTCACCAGCAGGAACAGATCGTGATAGGTACAGGCACAAAGTGGCGGACCTCTTACCAACTCAACAAAAGGCGGAAAGGATGCAGCACTTGCAGAACAAGCTGTCGATGATGCTTTACAATGCGTTTAAGGGTGATGTGGCTGCACAACGCAATCAAGGTACCACTGGCAGTAACCCTCCTCCTCCCAAGTCCACGCAGGCAAGAACAGGACGCTCCAGCGATCTCAGGGTGATGTCGGACATGCAGACGTTTTTTAGTCCAACTCCTCGCCATAGTCCTTCCGGATCCACCCTCCACCAACGCCTGGACCGGCAGGTAGCCGACTACCTGGCCTTGAGTGTGGATGTAGACTCTGCGAAAAGCGACGATGAACCCTTGGACTACTGGTTGCGCAGGCTTGACCTGTGGCCAGAGCTGTCCCAATTTGCCATACAACTCCTCTCTTGCCCTGCCGCAAGCGTCCTGTCAGAAAGGACCTTCAGTGCAGCTGGAGGCATAGTTACTGAGAAGAGAAGTCGCCTAAGTCACGACAGTGTTCAGTACCTGACCTTTATCAAAATGAATGAGGAATGGATCACGGAGGGCTACTGCACGACCGAAGACTAAGTCAGTCCACTCCCCACACACAGCATCTCTGCCTGCAGGCCGCTTGACTGCCTTCTCCGACACTACCAACAGGGTCCAGGACTCTAGGCGGATTCCTGAATTTTTAAGGCCGCTGCTAGCAGCGGCCGCTACACTAATTTTTCTGGTGCGTGTACATGTGCCCATCCCCCTTCGTGATCATTACCTTGCCGCGGTGAAGGGGCTTGCGCATCACAATAAAGCAATGACCGCCGGCTATTTGAGTGTCTCGGGTGTCATCTGTTGTCTCTGCCAGCAAAAATTGAGCCGTGGAAAGGCCAACTGTCACGTAGGGACAAGTGCTTTACGAAGGCACCTGGAGAGAAGGCACAAACAGCTATGGCAAGAACACCTGAGGAAAAGAAGCACCCCTCAAAAGACAAGCAGCGGAGAACAACCGTGGCAGCCGTCACAGGGGGCTTCTGCTGCTCCACGTTCCCATGGTATTGTTCGTGGCTGGGGGGAGGAAGAATGGATACACTTTTAAACAATTTAAAAATACAACCATCTAAACTTTCAAACAATTTAAAAATACAACCATCTAAACTTTCAAACAATTTAAAAATACAACCATCTAAACTTTCAAACAATTTAAAAATACAACCATCTATCATTTTCAAAAAATTTAAAAAAAAGGGCAAAAAAACTTGCCCTCCGTAAAACATTCTTGGCAAATGCTTTCGACTTGGTTTGTCTTCCGCTGGCTCAAGGGTCCATCTGACCACAGATGCCTGGTCTGCAAAGCACGGTCAGGGCAGCTACAGCATGGGTCTCAGCAGGCTCCCACTTCGGGCCGCAATCCAACCTTCATTCCCCGCGGTGACAATGGCAGACTTGCCCTCCATAACGGATTCCCGTTAAAGGATTTAAAGTTAATTCATTTCAAATACACAGCAGGGCCTCGAAAGTCCGCCTCCTGTATTGTTATTTTTGGTCACTACCTCGGGGCGGGCGGGCGTGCATGCCTACCTGCTGCCCTCCTTGGATGTGCAGTGGTAGCCGTTTCTCAGGCTCCACACCGGATTCCATCCCTCATTTCCCGGCCATTACCCGGGGTCACAAATGACAGACTTGCCCGCCTCCATATGATTCTCGTGAAAGGAATGTGGTGTTATCTTTGCCCGCCATAACTGGTTCTCGTTAAAGGATTTAAAGTACATTCATTTCAAATACACAGCAGGGCCTCGAAAGTCCGCCTCCTGTATTGTTATTTTTGGTCACTACCTCGGGGCGGGCGTGCATGCCTACCTGCTGCCCTCCTTGGATGTGTGGTGGTAGCCGTTTCTCAGGCTCCACACCGGATTCCATCCCTCATTCCCCGGCCATTACCCGGGGTCACAAATGACAGAATTGCCCGCCTCCATATGATTCTCGTGAAAGGAATGTGGTGTCATCTTTGCCCGCCATAACTGGTTCTCGTTAAAGGATTTAAAGTACATTCATTTCAAATACACAGCAGGGCCTCGAAAGTCCTCCTCCTGTATTGTTATTTTTGGTCACTACCTCGGGGTGGGCGGGCGTGCATGCCTGCCAGCTGCCCTCCTTGGATGTGTAGTGGTAGCCGTTGCTCAGGCTCCACACCGGATTCAAACCTCTCATTCCCCGGCCATTACCCGGGGTCACAATGGCAGACTTGCCCGCCTCCACAGGATTCTCATTGTAGCGGTACTGAACAAGTACACAGCAAGTAGAAAATGTAAATTAAAAACAAAACGTAAGCTTTTTAACAATGCCATGGAAAGTTGAGAAGGAAGTCACACATTACCTGACATCACTGAGTGAGGAAGAGCAATCACGCCATGTTGCGCAGTAGTCCAGCATGGCCGTCACTACACAAACAGCTGTTTGCGGTGCGTTACACAGTGAGTTTGGTGTGTCAGTGTGAAGCAGTACTCTAATTACACTCCCTGTTTGATGTATACACATGCAAGATGTTTGAAAGCATGTTAGGCCTGCAATTTAGCATTCAATGTGATTTCTGCCCTTAAAACGCTGCTTTGCGTCACATCCAGATTTTTCACCGGGACTTTTGGCATGTATCCCACTCCGCCATGCCCCCCTCCAGGTGTTAGACCCCTTGAAACATCTTTTCCATCACTTTTGTGGCCAGCATAATTTTTTCTATTTTTCAAAGTTCGCCTCCCCATTGAAGTCTATTGCGGTTCGCGAATTTTTCCGCGAACCGAACCTTCTGCGGAAGTTCGCGAACCCGGTCCGCGAACCGAAAATCGGAGGTTCGCGACATCTCTACTGCATACCTGTTCTGTGAACCCACCACTGCATACCTGTACTGTGAACCCACCACTGCATACCTGTTCAGTGAACCTGCCACTGCATACCTGTTCAGTGAACCTGCCACTGCATACCTGTTCTGTGAACCTGCCACTGCATACCTGTTCTGTTCAGTGAACCCGCCACTGTATACCTGTTCTGTTCAGTGAACCCGCCACTCCATACCTGTTCTGTTCAGTGAACCCGCCACTGTATACCTGTTCTGTTCAGTGAACAGTTTGGTGTGTCAGTGTGAAGCAGTACCTTAATTACACTACCTGATTGATGTATACACATGCAAGATGTTTTAAAGCACTTTAGGCCTGTCATTTAGCATTCAATGTGATTTCTGCCCTTAAAACGCTGCTTTGCGTCAAATCCAGATTTTTCCCGGGGACTTTTGGCGTGTATCCCACTCCGCCATGCCCCCCTCCAGGTGTTAGACCCCTTGAAACATCTTTTTCATCACTTTTGTGGCCAGCATAAATTTTTTTTTCCCAAAGTTCGCATCCCCATTGAAGTCTATTACGGTTCGCGAACTTTAACGCGAACCGAACCTTCCGCGGAAGTTCGCGACCCGGTTCGCGAACCTAAAATCGGAGGTTCGGCCCAACTCTATACCAGATGCGAAACATGCTAGAGAAACAGGACAGGCATATATAGGCATGCAGGGCCGGATTTAGGCGAAGGCCCCCTAGGTCATGGCCTAGGGCACCACAGGAACAAGGGCACTAAAGCAGCAAGCTAAACTGTTGCAGTATTTGCAAGCTTACAAATGCTGCAATGCAGGGAGATCAGGCTAGTGCCTGACCGGGGTACTCTGCTGCTAGCCGCCTGTGCAGCAGTCACCTAGCCCTCTGTGCATGTTTGCATTGTGGCCGGTGGATATAGACTTGGGCAGAATTGGAGACAGAAAGGAAGAGGAAGGTTCTGCACTGGAGACGAATGGAGAAATGAATGACACTGATGGATGCTGCAGTGTGAAGCTGAGCTGGCTAGCTATACTGAAAGGGGGGTGGGAAAAGGATGGATTAAGGTAGTCATCTGGCTACCTAAACTGGGGGAGGTCATCGGGCTACCTATACTGGTGGGAAGCATCTCGCTACCTATACAGAAGGGGGGTGGCTGGTGACAGTGGCCTTGGGCAGTAAAGAGTACAAATCCAGCCCTGTAGGCATGTCACCTGTCCTAATGCCCCCCCTGTTCTCATCTCTGCCCCCGCATTCTACTTTAATGCCCCTCCGGCAGCCTCTTCGTGGTCGCAGAGTCAATTTCTCAATGCCCATGGATCGGACAGGCCTTGGGCCATTCTCCCCCCAAGTGTATGTGTACCCCCTCCGCCCATGGTGAGTGTTGCTGGCTCACCTGTCTCTCCGAACCATGGAAATGCTGTGGGGACACTGGAGGAGGCATATGATTGTACTGTGGCATACTACAGGGATGTAGCTACTAGGGGCGTACGTATCAGTACACTGCCGGTGAGTTGGGCACAGGGTGTGCCGAATTGGCGGCTCACCCTGCTGCTACTGAAATTCTTGGTGGCGTTAAAGGGAACCTTAACTGAATGGGGGGTAAAGAGTTTTACTTACCTGGGGCTATTACCAGCCCCTTGCAGCAGTCCTGTGCCCTCGGCGCCGCTCTGGAATCCTCTGGTCCCCCGCTGTCACTTAGTTTCGTTTTTGACGACTCACCAGTCGCCGGCCGCCATGCGTATTATTGGACGCATTCACCAATGCAATTAGCACTATTGCGGACCACAACGCGTACAAAAATACGCGTTGCCGCAATACGCGTTGCGGTCCGCAATAGCGCTAATTGCAACGCATGGCGGCCGGCGACTGGTGAGTCGTCAAAAACGAAACTAAGTGACAGCGGGGGACCAGAGGATTCCAGAGCGGCGCCGAGGGCACAGGACTGCTGCAAGGGGCTGGTAATAGCCCCAGGTAAGTAAAACTCTTTACCCCCCGTTCAGTTAAGGTTCCCTTTAACCTCCTTGCCGGTCTAAAAAATCCGGCAAGGAGGCAGCGCCGCACATTTTTTTTTTTTTTTTTTTTTTAAATCATGTAGCGAGCCAAGGGCTCGCTACATGATAGCCGCTAAGCGGCGGCATCCCCCCACCCACTCCGATCGCCTTCGGCGATCAGAGTATGCAGGGAATCCCGTTGAGAACGGGATTTCCTGCAGGGCTTCCCCGGTCGCCATGGCGATGGGGCGGGATGACGTCACCGACGTCATGGATGTCGGGACGTCATAGGGAATCCCGATCCGCCCCTCAACGCTGCCTGGCACTGATTGGCCAGGCAGCGCAGGGCTCTGAGGCGGGGGGGAGCGACTCGGCGCGGCGGATTGCGGCGGATCGGCGGCGAGCGGCGGCGATCGGAAGTTACAAGCAGCTAGCAAAGTGCTAGCTGCTTGTAACAAAAAAAAAAATATGCAAATCGGCCAAGCGGGGCCTGAGATATCCTCCTGCGCAGGTTACCCCGAGCTGAGCTCGGGATAACCGGCAAGGAGGTTAAATACATGGGAATGTGCCCAACTGGCATAGTCTAGTATCTGAGGTGGTATTTTCAAGCAGAGCAGGATTATCCTTCAGGCAATATAGGCAGGTGCTCGGGGCCTAGTGGGTGTCAAGGGGCCCCATTGCAGGCCCGGATTTACATCACAGGAGCCTATAGGCACAGATGTCCTGGCACCCTAGTTTTCACCCTCTATGAACATACAAACTCCTGCTGAACCAAACCGCAAGTGTGCTGGCTCTGTCCCAGCTGTTACTTCTCCCTTACCTTGCCCGTCATGGGTAGCTGCAGGTGTCACTTAGCATTAGGTAGCCAGAGATACCCTCAGTATTAAGTAACTAGAGGTGCCCCTGGTTGAAGAGAGATCTCGTCTGTGGAATGCCAAGATCTGGGCGAGTAACCTCTCATTTACACTCTGCTCTGGACTCTGCATAGCGAAGGAGGGACGGAGGCGCTCTGGGAGGGGAGGGAGCCGCCTTTCCATCATAAGGCGCCTGTAGGCACGTGCCTCCAATGCCTTATGGTAAATCCGGCCCTGCCCCATTGCCACCTTCTTTGACCCCAACTTCAGCTTACCAAAAGAACCACCAGTGGGCCCCAAATCTACTACCTTTCCTAGCGCCCCCTTACATCTTCATCCATCTCTGTTTTCAAGCGTAGAAAACTCTCGCCAGTGATGTAACAGATGTTTTGCTGCTGGTCAGAAATACACTTTTTATTTATTTTTTACTGTTATGTGTTACGATTCCTGGAGGATGTGGTTAAGATGCAATCACGTTATTTTTTTTGTAGCGGTTGAGGAAAGCAATTATAGCGGGCCGCCCGCGCCTGTACGTGGGAATTGGAGGAATGAGCGTAGGAAGCGAGGCTCTCGAGTCCGCTGACCAGAAAGCTTATTATGCCGGTCCGCCCTGTCGGGCTGCACATTTGTAATGCAGAGCGCCGCCAGCAGTCACGCACGCCAAGACAAAGCCATCCAATTTATCTCAGATGGCACCATCACCCCGGGATCCGCGCGGAGCGATAAGAGCGCGGCACAAGATGGGATGGGAAGAGACAGAGAGATAGCTGGGTAACATTACAGATGGGGAGATAAACTGCATCTGCTTGTGATCTGCAGACACTCTCATTGTCTGAAAAGTTCCCGAGTCCCGAGGCTTAACGATCCCGAACTAATTGTTAATAATAGCACATCCCTTGCCTTGCGCTGCACACGGTTATGTTATGCAGCTTTCGCTTCTCACGGGAACAAGAACTTGCAAATTTCAGGGCGTATTTATAAAGCCGTGACAAGGCGGTAAGATTTATTTATTGGTCAGGGCCGGTTTAAGCAACAATGGGGCCCCAGGGCAAAATAAACCTGCCCCCCCCCCCCCCCAACAGATACCCCAGAACAAAAATCAGCATTAAGGGACCTTTTTTGCTGCTGGTATAGTCAGGGTGTGAAGCCCCAATCGGTCAGAGCTCCACATTCTGGCTACCCCAGCCTGCATGGAGGCAGGGGCACCGCAAGGCACCAAGCAGACCACGCGGCCGCTTGGGGCCTCAAGGTCTTAGGGGCCTCGGCGGCTCCGTGGCGTCCGCGTGACGTCACTGTTTTCCCGCAGCCCCGCGGGGCTGGCAGAGCAGAGCAGGGCTACGGGAAGATGGCCACCGCCGAAGCCCTGCTCTGGAGACTTTTTTTGTCTCCAGTACAGGGCTTCGGGTGGCCATCTTCCCGTAGCCCTGCATTCAATCAGCGCAGGAGATTGGAGGAGGGAGGGAGCTCCGTGGGAACTGCGCGCCTGAGGAGCCGGCCAGGAGAGGAGACGGGGAGAGAAGATTTCTGCCAGTGCCAGCCTGCCAGGTGAGTAAATTATTTTCCTTTTTGCAGCTCTAATTGCGTTTATCTGCTGAAAATGTGCCCTAATTGCGTTTATCTGCTGAAAATGTGCCCTAATTGTGTTTGATATCTGCTGAAAATGTGCCCTAATTGCGTTTGATTTCTGCTGAAAATGTGCACTAATTGCGTTTGATTTCTGCTGAAAATGTGCCCTAATTGCGTTTGATTTCTGCTGAAAATGTGCCCAAATTGCGTTTGATTTCTGCTGAAAATGTGCCCTAATTGCGTTTGATTTCTGCTATAAATGTTCCCTAATTGCGTTTGATTTCTGCTGAAAATGTGCCCTAATTGCGTTTGATTCCTGCTGAAAATGTGCCCAAATTGCGTTTGATTTCTGCTGAAATGTGGCCCTAATTGCATTTGATTTCTGCTGAAAATGTGCCATAATTGCGTTTGATTTCTGCTGAAAATGTGCCCAAATTGCGTTTGATTTCTGCTGAAAATGTGCCCAAATTGCGTTTGATTTCTGCTGAAATGTGGCCCAAATTGCGTTTGATTTCTGCTGAAAATGTGCCCAAATTGCGTTTGATTTCTGCTGAAATGGGGCCTAATTGCGTTTGATTTCTGCTGAAAATGTGCCCAAATTGTGTTTGATTTCTGCTGAAATGTGGCCCAAATTGCATTTGATTTCTGCTGAAAATGTGCCCTAATTGCGTTTGATTTCTGCTGAAAATGTGCCCTAATTGCGTTTGATTTCTGCTGAAAATGTGCCCAAATTGCGTTTGATTTCTGCTGAAAATGTGCCCTAATTACGTTTGATTTCTGCTATAAATGTGCCCTAATTGCGTTTGATTTCTGCTGAAAATGTGCCCAAATTGCGTTTGATGTCTGCTGAAAATGTGCCCAAATTGCGTTTGATTTCTGCTGAAATGTGGCCCTAATTGCGTTTGATTTCTGCTGAAAATGTGCCATAATTGCGTTTGATTTCTGCTGAAAATGTGCCCAAATTGCGTTTGATTTCTGCTGAAATGTGGCCCAAATTGCGTTTGATTTCTGCTGAAATGTGGCCCAAATTCTGTTTGTTTTCTGTTGAAATGTTGCACGCCTCAATCACCCCCACATCCATTTTTCCCCGCAAACAGCCCCGCCCCAATCTGCCCTCCAGCTCCACCCACATGTCATGGCCACGCCCACTTGTGCGGGATAGCCACACCCATTTTTCACCGAGCCGCGCTTCGTGCGCCGCAGGATAGGGCCACTTCCTACAGTCCGCTTGGGGCCACAAAAACCTTAGCTGCACCCCTGCATGGGGGGGACCCCCACATAATTTTTAAAAAAAAAATTCACGCACTCTAAACATAAAAAAAAATTGGGAAAATAGGAGAAAATGCCAGGGATCTTCATACAGCCATATTGCGGCTGTATAGCGATCCCTGGCCAAAGCGCTGCGGCTGCGTATAGACCTCCTGGAAACCCCCGTCAGGAAATTCATTGCTCTTTCTTTTGATGCATGTAAAATTACCCGTTGGGTTTGCAACTAGAAGTGACATTTACCGCCTTTAAAACTATACTTTTTTCCTTCGAAACTTTAAAATCGATTTTCTCAAAAACTATGAGGTCTTTTTGAAAAATTGTTTTTTCCTCTTATTCCCAATGATCCTGCAAATTTAGGGTTTCTAGCATTTAAGGTGGATTTGCTATTAACCATTAAAGTCGGCGGGTTTTTAAATGTGTATTTTTTTTCCTTTGAAACTTTAAAATCAGTTTTCTCAAAAACTATAAGGTCGATTTGAATTGTTTTTCCCTCTTGTAGCCACAGGGGGCCCCTACAAGCTCTGGGGCCCTGGGGCAGCTGCCTCCTTTGCCTCTATGGTAGCGCCGGCCATGTTATTGGTGTCACTTCTGTGTTCTCATATTTATAAAGCAGGGGTAACATTGTCAGATTTATCACTGTATGCGTTTCCTCAGGTGTCTCACCATCCTGTGATACACCTGAGGGGGCAGGACTACAATTAGTGATAGAGCCCCCCTCCCTGTTTCATCCACCCCCCCCCCCCCCCATGGCAGTCCTGGGGGTCATGTCACAAGTTCAGCTGCCATACTCCCCCCCCCCCCCGACACACACACACTCCCCCATATAACAAGAGTAGCACCCCCCCCCCAAAAAAAAAAAGAAACAAGTGCAGCAACCATTACCCCCTTGTTCCCTGTAAAACATGCAGCCACCACACCCCTGCTCTATGCCACCCTTCTCCATAACAAATTTGGCTTCCATACTCTCAGCAAAATGTTGATGTTCCCTCCCTTTCCCTTGTCTCCCATTGGTGCCCTTCATGTCCTTGGGGCCCATTTTACAAGAGTCATAAAACAAGTGTGACCATCATGATCTTCCCACCCATAACAAGTGTAACCACAAAAACACCTGCTCTGAAATACAGTCCCCTGTATCGGAGCAAAGGGGGGGATTATGGGGAGAAATAATCAGAAGATACAATGTACTCTTGTGTACTCACGTACCCTCTCTTATGTACTCACGTACCCTCTCTTGTGTACTCACGTACCCTCTCTTGTTTACTCACGTACCCTCTCTTGTGTACTCACGTACCCTCTCTTGTGTACTCACGTACCCTCTCTTGTGTACTCACGTACCCTCTCTTGTGTACTCACGTACCCTCTCTTGTGTACTCACGTACCCTCTCTTGTGTACTCACGTACCCTCTCTTGTGTACTCACGTACCCTCTCGTGTACTGACTTACCCTCTCTTGTGTACTCACGTACCCTCTCTTATGTACTCACGTACCCTCTCTTGTGTACTCACGTACCCTCTCTTGTGTACTCACGTGACGTACCCTCTCTTATGTACTCACGTACCCTCTCTTGTGTACTCACGTACCCTCTCTTGTGTACTCACGTACCCTCTCTTGTGTACTCACGTACCCTCTCTTGTGTACTCACGTACCCTCTCTTGTGTACTCACGTACACTGCCGGATTTGTACTTTTTACCGCCCAAGGCCAACTACAGTATACCATCTGTATGGTTGTTGTCTCTGTGTGCCCCAATGAGAATTCTACTTACTTTCTATCATTGGATGTTACAGACAATAGCCATTTCAGTAATATGCGTATAGATTATAAGTTATGTTTTCCTTAACAACTTTTATGTTATGTTTGCCATCTCATTAATGATGGACCCATTGTGTCTCTATGTGAGTTATGCTGATGTGTACCTGCAGGATAGCGCTTACAGGACTTGCAGGGATGACACAAGTACAGGACAGAGTTCAAAGGTTAAAGCTGTCCTTGTAGATAGGGATGGCTGAATAAGACAGCTTTACTGCCCCTCACTGAGCCGCCCCTAAATTTCTGGTGCCCTAGGCTATGGCCTATGTGGCCTTGCCAGAAATCCGGCCCTGCTCACGTACCCTCTCTTGTGTACTCATGTACCCTCTCTTGTGTACTCACGTACCCTCTCGTGTACTCACGTATCCTCTCTCGTGTACTCATGTACCCTCTCTTGTGTACTCACGTACCCTCTCGTGTACTCACGTCCCCTCTCTTCTGTACTCACGTACCCTCTCTTGTGTACTCATGTACCCTCTCTTGTGTACTCACGTACCCTCTCGTGTACTCACGTATTCTCTCTCGTGTACTCACGTACCCTCTCTTGTGTAGTCACACGTGCGCAGTATGGAGCCGCCTGTCTTCTGGAGGACTCTGCTCCCGAAGACTTCCGAAGTCCCCCGTGGCAGGAGATTCAAATGGAGAAGCTGACGCTGCAACGAGGGGACCAGGAGAGGAGCCGGAAGGCTTCATAGGACCCAGTGACTTCACTCTCCTTAGGTAAGTATCTGTTTTTTGTTTTTTTTGTATATACGATTCCCAATGACTTTTAAAGAAAACCTGTACTGAAAAAAAGTTCCCCTGGGGGGTATTCACCTCGGTAGGGGGAAGCCTCTGGACCCTATTGAGGCTTCCTCCTGTCCTCCTGTGTCCCACAGCGGTCTCGCTGCAGCCCATGGAACACACAGCCGACAATTGTCGGGCTATGCAATATCTACCTGCTCTGGCTCCAGCGCGGGCGCTGTTGCGGCTCTTCCCACGGAGATAGGCGAAAATAGCCGCTCTCCGTTGGGTCCGCTCTACCACGCAGGTGCAGGAGACTTGCACCTGCGCAGTAGAGCGGCCCAACGGAGATCGGCTATTTTTGCCTATCTCCGTGCAGAGAGCGGATACTGCGCCTGCGCTGGAGCCAAGAGGTAAATATTTACATCGCCGCCGCTTTGGGAGGATGTTCGCCGCCGCCATGGGACACAGGAGGATGGGGAAAGCCTCAATAGGATCCGGAGGCTTCCCCCACCTGAGGTGAGTACCCCCCAGGGGAGGTTTTTCCATTACAGATTTTCTTTAAGGACAACTGAAGTGAGAAATATATGGAGGCTGCCATATTTATTTCCTTTTATATAATACCAGTTGCCTGGCAGCCCTGCTGGTCTGTTAGAAGGCAGTAGTGTCTGTGAAACAAGCATGAAGATAATCTTTCAGATCTGACAATAATGTTTGAAACAGCTGATTTGTTGCATGCGTGTTCAGGGTCTATGGCTAAACGTATTAGAGGCAGAGGATCTGCAGGGCTGCCAGGCAACTGGTATTGCTTGAAAGGAAATAAATATGGCAGCCTCCACATACCTCTCACTTCAGTTCCCCTTTAGAGGAGACCTATACCTCAGGAGAACAGCAGAGACCACATGAGGATTCTATTCTACCCATTTCTCCTAATTCTAACGCTTGTTTTAAAAAAAAAGCCAACAAAATGCTTTAATGTTTCTATTGTAACTAGTTCTAACATAACAATTAGCTGCAGAAGCCTCTTGTGACACATAAAAGGTCACATCTGATTTGCTTACTCAGCGAGCAGTTGGTATATTTAGATCCATGACGGGATGTGTGCTTTAATTGCTGACAATTATTCCCAAAACAGAACATCTGGGAAGGAAGGGGAACATCCACACCAATCTTTGCTTTCAGCAAACTCCTCCCATTCTCACAGTTCTAGAGAAACCCCCCTTTCACTATCCAAATGGCCACAAACATAGATTGGTGCTGCACAAGTTGTTTCTTCATTTTAACCTCCCTGGCGGTGCATTTCTGTCTGGAATTAGGAGCCAAAAGCGGTACATTTTTTTCAAGAATTTTAGGCCTCTAATTCTTAAGTCATAACACACCGAAATATATCAGAATAAAAGCCTGGTAGACATTCTGCATGTAAATAAAAGACTAGGACACACATTTGTTGAATTCATTAAATTTATGATTCAACTTGAAAAATTGTGAAACTAATAACAAATAAGGCAGGCAGAAGGGTAGTCAAAGTCCAGGCTGAAGTCGGTGCAGGCGGCAGGCTTTGCTCAGGAGCAGTTGGGAACTAAATGGCTATATTGTTAACATCCTGTGCTTTCAAATTAGCTTATCTGCCATGGCAGTCAGGTGACACAGGAAAGATCAAATTACAACTTATGATTAGAGACAAATGAGAAGGAACTAGACAGGCTAAACTCTCTATATACATGCACGCTGCATTTCTCTCTTCTTCTTTCTGTCCTGTGCAGCACATCGGGGTCCAGATGGGGGGATAAGACAGGCTATAAACATAGATAGAGAGATAGAGAGAGATAGATAGCTAGGTAGAGTGAAAGAGAGAGAAATTCCAATGTATTGGTATGTAGCTCCACCCTGCCAGTGATGTCACAGCCTAGGCTGTTTAACCTGCCTGGCGTTCTATTAAGATCGCCAGGCAGGCTGCGGGAGGGTTTTTTTTTAATAAAAAAAAAACTATTTCATGCAGCCAACTGAAAGTTGGCTGCATGAAAGCCCACTAGAGGGCGCTCCGGAGGCGATCTTCCGATCGCCTCCGGCGCCCAGAATAAACAAGGAAGGCCGCAATGAGCGGCCTTCCTTGTTTTGCTTATATCGTCGCCATAGCGACGAGCGGAGTGACGTCATCGACGTCAGCCGACGTCGTGACGTCAGCCGCCTCCGATCCAGCCCTTAGCGCTGGCCGGAACTTTTTGTTCCGGCTGCGCAGGGCTCAGGCGGCTAGGGGGGCCCTCTTTCGCCGCTGCTCGCGGCGAATCGCCGCAGAGCGGCGGCGATCAGGCAGCACACGCGGCTGGCAAAGTGCCGGCTGCGTGTGCTGCTTTTTATTTCAGCCAAATCGGCCCAGCAGGGCCTGAGCGGCAGCCTCCGGCGGTACTGGACGAGCTGTGCTCGTCCAGACCGCCCAGCAGGTTAAAGCGGAAAATAACCCTGCATTTCAACTTTGCTCTAAAACATTATTTACAGCATATTATATGCAACCAGCATTTTTTTTTTTTTACTAGACCAGCATTGGAAGGGTTACACACAGCTTTCAAGTTCCTGGAGATTTCTGCAGACGCATCCGAAGCTGATATAGATACATTTTGTTTACATAAATGTATCTAAGTGTTGAATGTGAATCATCTCTCTGACTGAGAAGGAGCTGGAGGACAGCCAAAGAGTGTGTAACATTTATCAATAGATACATTTAACAAATAGAATGTATCTATCTGAACTTCTGCATATCTCTCCACAGAACTTTAAACCTCTGTGTTTAACCCTTCCAATGCTGGTCTAGTAAAAAAAAATGCTGGTTGCATATAATATGATGTAAATAATGTTTTAGAGCAAAGTTGAAATGCAGGGTTATATTCCCCTTTAAGTATGTGGAATTCTCCTCCCAGAGCACTCTGGGAGACCAGGTATATTTCCTACTGGCTTCAGAACTCTCAGTAATTAAACATTCGGTAGAGATCACCTGACAGCACTAAAGATGTCGCCACATGTGATAAATTTCAGAATGTATATCTGGGAGATTTTACAATGGGGAAACGCCGGCTAAATAATTTAATAATTAATACTGTAAAAAAAAAAAAAAGCAATATTATTAATCATTTTATTTTCAGTACAGTTCCTCTTTAATGCTGATAAAAATGATCTTCCCATCATCTAAAACGGACAGTCAATTGAGATTACACTTCTTTCCATACATGGCAACAGTCTCCTGTTTGATGTACAGACAGTCTATAAACTCCCAGTAGTAAAATTACATTATCTTTCTTGATTTCTGATCCGGTAACTACCAAGAGTTACACACCAATTCCCATTCTCAATGTCAATCTAAAATGTCTTCTCTTTTAACAACTAGACATTAGACAATAAACGTCTTAACCTTTCATTTTATAGGGATCAAAGGGGGTAGTTATGGGGTAGTACATGTAAAAAGGGCACCAAAGATAGCCACTAGTAGAATGTTGGTAACATTACAGATATTCTACTACTTTTTTTTACTATGACCTAACCTAACCCTACTCTCACACAGAACACTTCCACTACCGATGCCTAACCCTAACCTCACCGGGCGGTGCTTAACCTTTACCCCTCCCTGTGCCTAACCTTAACCCCTAAGGGTCCCCGCCCACTTCTAACACTAAAGGCCCCTGCAGCACAGCTGCGATTAGTGGCAATATACAGAAAATTGGGCACACGTCAGTGCCCGATAAAATAATGGGTGTCAGTGCCACCCACGCTATTTTATTGGGCGCTTCCGGATGGCCAAATTTCTGTGTATTGCCACTAATCATAACTTTTAACATTGCCGCCTATGGCATCGCCCTTTTTACCAGAGTGCCTCAGGCGCCTTTTTTTTTCTTCAACTTTGGTTATACCTTTTAGGCCCTATTTACACTCAATGTGTTGAGTTGCATTGTGTTGCATCCCATTTGGCAAACACAACACAACTCAAAGCAACGCATTAAGGGTTTGATTCACTTAACCGTGCTAACTCCAATATCACACCTTATCAAAGATCACACTTTATGAAAAGATATCACACCTTATCAAAGATATCACACCTTATCAAACGTAACATGTCTTATCAGAGTAGCATAGCGAGCTCTACGAACTTATGCCTGCTAGTTGGCAATGGCACTCGTCCTGCCCTGAGCCCCTGTGGGTTCGTATAGCGCTCGCTATGCTACCCTGATAAGGCGTGTTAACTTTGATAAGGTGTGATATCTTTGATAAGGTGTGATATATTTGATAAGGAGTGATATCTATTTATAAGGTGTGATATCTTTGATAAGGTGTGATATCTTTTTATAAGGTGTGATATATTTTCCTAAGGTGTGATATATTTTTATAAGGTGTGATATCTTTTCATAAAGGTGTGATATCTTTGATAAGGTGTGATATCTTTGATAAGGTGCAGTGGCGTACCTAGGGTATTTGACACCCGGTGCTGGGTATTATAAGACCCCCCCGTCCCCCCCCCCCAAAAAAAAAGTAAAGGGGCAAAAAACGGGTGGGGTATAAGAAAAATGGGAGTGGCCGTGACCGGATGAGGGCGGAGCTAACTGTAATTTACCGTGAACCCGGGGTGAGAGTGATATGGAGGCTGCCATATTTATTTCCTTTTAAACAATACTAGTTGCCTGCCAGCCCTGCTGATCTATTTGGCTGCAGTAGTGAACTGAATCACACCAGAAACAAGCATGCTTGTTCAGGGGCTATGGCTAATAGTATTAGAGGCAGAGGACCAGCACGGCAGCCAGGCAACTGGTATTTCTTAAAAGGAGATAAATATGTCAGCCTCACTATTATTCTCACCTCGGGTTCCCTTTAAAAGTGCAACGCAAAGACAGTGGACCCAAGTTTTGGTGACCCTTTCCCCAGAAAATTCACATACTTGTCCAGGTTTTCTCAAGAAAATACACGCAATGTGTGCAGATTTGCCCAGAGAATACGTTCAATCATGTCAGCAGATTTGCCCAGAAAATACATGCAATCATGTCAGCAGATTTGCCCAGAAAATACATGCAATCATGTCGGCAGATTTGCCCAGAGAATACGTTCGATCATGTCGGCAGATTTGCCCAGAGAATACGTTCGATCATGTCGGCAGATTTGCCCAGAGAATACGTTCGATCATGTCGGCAGATTTGCCCAGAAAATACATGCAATCATGTCGGCAGATTTGCCCAGAAAACACTTCAATCGTGAAGCAGACCTGGCCAGAACATAAACGTAAAAATATAAATTAAAAAAAAAAAAAAACATTTACTGACCTGCAGCAGAGCTCCTGTTCCGGCCTCCGTCCGGTGCGCAGCTCCCACGATCCTCTGCAGCCAGCAACTGAAACTCCCAAAGTCTCCAGAGCAGGGCTTCGGACATTTTACTATAGCCCTGCTCTGCTGCTGCGGTGAACTGACATGGCATCTATTAGATGCCGAAAGTCAGTTCACGCTGGGGGGTGCTTGGAGAATTTTAGGGGGTGCTTCGGCACCCAAAGCACCCCCCCCGGTGCCGCAACTGCCCCCAGTATAGGTAGCTAGTATGGTATGGTGCCCCCCCCCCATAGGTAATATAGTGGCCCCCAGTATAGCTAGTGTAGCGACCCCCATGCCCAGTGTAGCTAGTATAGTGGCCCCCGTATAGCTGCCTCCAGTATAGGTAGTATAGTGGCCCCCAGTATAGGTAGTATAGTGGCCCCCAGTTTAGGTAGTATAGTGGCCCCCAGTGTGGCTAGCATAGTGCCCCCCCCCCAGTGTAGCTAGAAGGAGGGGTGACAGCAGGGATAGCGGTGGGGAGGGGGGGGGACATATCCCCTCCCTCACCTGGGTCCACTCTTTCTGCCTCTCTCCCCCCCCCCCCAAATGCGGGCAGCGGGCAGCAAACGGCGAGCAGGCGGGCGCGGAGAATACTCACGTTACTTCCGCGTATCAGTCTGGAACGCTGCGTCGCCGTCACGTGCCTCTTCTGCGCCTCCAATGATTGTAGGCGCAGAAGAGGCACGTGACGGGGACACAGCGTTCCAGGCTGATACGCGGAAGTGACGTAAGTATTCTCCGCGCCCGCCTGCTCGCTGCACACTGCCCCTGGCCCGCTGCCCGCATTTGGGAGGGGGAGGAAAGAGAGGCAGAAGGAGGGGGACCCAGGTGAGGGAGGGGGGGATATGTCTCCCCTCCCCGCCGCTATCCCTGCTGTCACCCCTCCTCCTAGCGCTGCTCTTCCCCAGCTCCTGCATGACTTTATCTATGGGGGGTCGTGGCGACACCCCCCCCCCCCGGCTGTCTGGCACCCGGTGTGGCACGCCCCCCTGCGCCCTGTGGTAGGAACGCCACTGATAAGGTGTGATATTTGAGTTATCACGGTTTAGTGAATCAAGCCCTAAGTGTGAATCCAGCCATAGACAGGCCCCCAATAACGTCAAACATTTTTAAATATAATGGCCCATAATATCCTATTAACTTGTCTCCTCAGTTTTCTACACAGAGAGAATATCAAACTTTGCCAATAAAATATCTTTAGGTCCTATTTACATTTACTGCATTGCGTTGAGTTGCGTCACTTGGCAAATGAGGTGCGACGCACGTTAACGCATTAAAGTGACCCTGACACTGCGATAAAGGCAGCATTTATACTTACCTGGGGCTTCCTCCAGCCTCTCCGTCCTCTCTGGCGGCTCCGTTCAATTGTAAAAGCTCCCAGTATTCTGGCCAGTTTCGGGCAGTCGTCGGCTTCTGCTCATGCGCAGCCAGGCTGTTCTGCAGGCGCAGAACGCTCCCAGGGAGTTCGGCGGGGGAGTCACTTTAAAGAGGAATTCCAGTGAAAATAATGAAATAAAAAAGTGCTTCATTTTTTCCAATAACCCTCCAGGACAGGTGCTACATATGAGATTCGGGCCCGCCCCCAACAGGAAACACAAAGAACTAGCTCTCTATAAGTTCCACCTCTAATCTCTACCTGCCAGTTCTTCGTGTTTCCTGTTCCGGGGAACACCTAGCTCTCTTAGCTAGTTGTGGTCAGCAGCCAGGCAGTGCTGAGGCCATAAGAACTACTATAATGTAGCCCTGTCCTGATGGATATGGTGGCTACCTGGTATCCGGCGTCCGATTTTGTGGAGGCTGAAGGCGGCTTTGGAGGCAGTCTTGGCGGAGGCTATCCGCGTGTCGGAAGGTGGCTAAACCTGGCGGAGGCGGAGAGGTAGCTGCTAGGTGGGAGTACGCTGAGCAGGGTGTCCGAGCGGAGCATGGGCAAGCCGGCTGTCAGCCCTGTACTTCCGCCCTTACGGAAACGTCACGTCCGGTGACGTCATTTCCGCTTCCGGATCACGCGTCTGTCTAGAAGCCGCGGCGTCCATCCTCACACGCGGCTGGTGTGTCGGAGGAGATGGACGCTAAACAGAAGACGGCAGATCAGGTAAGAGGCAGTGTCGGAGGACAGGTCGCCCGTCTGGTCTGCGAGGTCTGATGTTGCTATAGGCCGCAGTCTGGTCAATGGAGGTCTGCAGGGGGTACTTGTATTTGCCTATCTCTGTGGATCTTTTTTATAGCTTGAAAAGATATATATTGATCATGTGGGCGGCTGTTAAGGGTAAAGCAGTCTGGTGGCTTCATATGATTTGATATTATAGGCTGAACATAGATTGGCCTTCAGGATATATATGGTATTAACATTATATTATGGCATGATGTTAGAATAGCTGGTGATTTTACTGAAAAAGATGGTCTTAGGATAAAACATTGATTATGTTATTTGTATGTTTTCCTAGGATGCTATGGAGTCTGATAACTCTGATAGGCCCAGGAGTTGCATTCTGTGTAACAAACCTTTACAATAACACTGGCCAAAAGCATCATGTCAGAAATGTATATCTAGTATCATTAATGAGGATAATACAGCTTCATGTAAAGACTTTATGTTCACCATGCGGCAAGAGATGGTGGAGACCTTTAAGGCATTTAGAGAGAGTCTACCAACTACCTCAGCACAAGATCAACAATCAGTGCGTCCTGTTAAACCCAAGAAGGCTACAAGTAAATCTCCCAGGATAATTTATTCCTCAGAGGAAGAGCAGGATAGTCACCATGACACTGGTGAACCAGAATCTAAATCTTCTGAAGAATTGTCAGATTATGAAGATCCTGAGGATGCATTTAAGTCTTCTAGGTTTAAATTTGCTTCTGAAGAGACGGAGGAATTGTTGAAGGCAATTTACTCAACCCTTGATATACCCCAGAAAAAGATCTCTGAGAAATCCTTACATGATAAGTTGTATATGGGTATGGAGCCCTCTGAGCAACTTTGTTTCCCAGTCCACAATTCAATGAAAAATTTAATCACATTACAGTGGAAAGAACCCGATAAGAAATTGTTTATTTCAAAGGGATTCAAAAGGCGTTTTCCTTTCTCAGAAGAGGATGCTAAGTTATGGGAATCATGTCCCAAGCTGGATGCAGCTTTTAGTCAGGTTGAGAAGGATAATGAGTTAGCCTTTGAGGATTTAGGTCGATTAAAAGACCCAGGAGATAAGAGAATTGAATTCTCTCTAAAAAAGGCATGGTCAGCCTGTGCGACTAACTTTAAACCGGCTGCGGCGACAACTTGTGTGTCTCGCACCATGTCAGTATGGTTAGAGAGAATAAAGAAGTTGGTAGAGCAGGATGCCCCTAAAAAAGATATTTTAGAAGCAATTGAGGTTGTGGAAGGAGGCAATGACTATGTCATAGATGCAGCCTCAGAGTCTTTAAGGGTCACAGCTAAATCTACAGCATTAATAAACAATGCACGTCGGAATTTATGGTTAAAAACTTGGGAGGGTAGTCAAGCTTCCAAAGCTAGAGCCTGTAGTCTTCCCTTCCAGGGAAAGTTGTTGTTTGGCCCTCAACTCCAAGAAGTATTGGAGCGGACAGCCAGCAAGAAAACTACATTTCCTAAAAAGAGGAAGTTTGAGCCGAAAAAGAGACCGTTTTTTCGGAGGAATCAGACACAGGGCAGAGATCAACAGAGGCGTAAGCCTTGGATGGGTAATAAGGCGTTTACCAAGAAAAATCCGCTCTTTAGAGCGGCGGAAAATAAAGATAAGCCATGACGCCAACAAGGTGGGAGGAAGGTTAAAAGCATTCCTATTAGGTTGGAAAGAAATAACAAGAAACAAATTTATTCTAGATCTAGTAGAGAATGGATACAAGATTCAGTTTTCAAGTCCTCCTCCCAAACGATTTATTGTCACTCAGGCTCCAAAAATACCAGAGGAAAGGAGGGCCATGCGACAGATTGTGAAAGATATGCTCGCAAGAGATGTGGTTTGCACAGTGCCTTCCGATCAGGAGGGAGAAGGATTTTATTCCAGAGTGTTTCTGGTAAAAAAGCCCACGGGGCAGTATCGATTGATACTAAACCTCAAACCTTTGAATCCTTTCATAAGGTACGAGAGATTCCGAATGGAGACGGTTTTCACAATGCGAAACCTTCTATCCCCAAATTGTTTTATGATCAATATCGATCTAACAGATGCCTATTGGCATATCCCAATAAGAAAAGAGTCTCAAGTTTTCCTTCGGTTCAGTGTAAAGACAAGTGTAGGTCTGGAACATTTTCAATTTTGCTGTCTCCCATTCGGAATCTCGTCGGCACCCAGAATTTGTACAAAAGTCATGGCAGAGATTGTGGGAGCTCTACACCTGAAGGGAATTTTAATAATTCCTTATTTGGACGATTTGTTGGTGGTAGCCGACAGCATACAGAGTCTGGAGAACCACAAGGAGATGGTGATAGGACTATTGGAGCAAACCGGGTGGTTAGTGAATCATCAAAAGTCTTACCTAGTCCCAACACAAGAAATTCAGTTTTTGGGGTTCAGGATAGATTCCATTTCACAAAGATTGTATCTCCCTCAGGACAAGATAGTAAAACTTCAGAAAATGATACAGCAATGTCAGGAGGAAGTTATTACAACAGTAAGACAGGTAATGAGACTGATCGGTTTTTTAACCTCCACAGCACCTTCAGTATATTGGGCACTGAAACATATAAGACCTCTTCAGCAATGGCTTCTACACAACTGGAAGGGAGCTCATGCAGCTTTAGACCAAACTCTTTGCATACCAATAGAGGTAAAACAGACATTAGATTGGTGGATTCAGGAAAACAATCTTACACAAGGTCGACTGTGGAGGTGTCCAGTAACAAAGATCCTAACGACAGATGCCAGTCTCACAGGTTGGGGGGCCCACATAGAAGGCATCTGTTTACAGGGTACTTGGTCGAAGGAGGTAATGTCGCAATCATCAAATTTCCGAGAACTACTTGCAGTAAAGGAAGCTTTGATACAAACGACATACAGATTAAACGGCCACCATCTACAAGTCCGTTCGGACAACATTACAGTTGTAATGTACTTGAACAAACAAGGAGGAACGAGATCAGATCAGCTTCTAGGGCTGGTGCTGCAGATATTAGACTGGGCAGAGCAGAATCTTCAGTCAATCTCAGCAGTTCATCTCAAGGGGTCTCTAAATACTATGGCAGATCTATTAAGCAGAAAGAAGATGTCAAATTCAGAGCTAAGCCTAAATCCAAAAATATTCAGAGAATTGACACAGAGATGGGGACATCCCCAGATAGATCTGTTTGCCAACTGGGAAAACACGCACTGCACCCGGTTCTTCTCTCTAGACCCAAGAGGAGCTTTAGGAGTAGATGCATTGGCCCAGACATGGGACTTTCAGATCGCCTATGCATTTCCTCCAATCCCTCTATTGTCAATGGTATTGCAGAAACTAAGAACGACAACAATGTATCTGATATTGATTGCGCCCAATTGGCCAAAACGACTCTGGTTCCCAATACTAAATTCAATGTTGGTGGACAGTCCGATCCATTTGAGAGACAGACACAATGTACTAAGAAAAGAAGGCGAGTTGACTCAGATTCCCAATCTTCAGCTGACAGCGTGGTTTCTGAAGGGCAAATCCTAAGACAAAGAGGTTTATCTGACAGAGTGACAAAGACAATATTAAATAGTAGAAAGAAGGTTACAAGAGCTATTTACTTAAAATATTGGAAAACCTTTTGTAGCTGGAAAAAAGAGGTAGGTCTGAGATCAAATAGACTGGCGACAGTATTAGAATTCTTGCAAGACGGTATTGACAAGAAGCTGGCATTAAGTACATTAAAGGTGCAAGTTGCAGCCCTTTCAGTTTTTCTTAATAGGCGGTTAACCTTAGAACCATTAGTTATTAGATTTATGAAATCAGTAGAACGATCCAGACCAGTAATAAAACGTTCGTATCCTAGATGGGACTTAACCTTAGTGTTAAACACTCTAATGAGTGATGAGTTTGAACCGTTGAGCAGTATTTCATTACGATTGTTGACTATTAAGACAATTTTCCTCGTAGCTATGACCTCAGCAAGGAGGATAAGTGAACTGGAAGCCCTGAGTTCAGTCGAACCTTTTTGTATGGTTTTTCATGATAGAGTAGTCCTGAAGACGACAAGTGAATTCTTGCCAAAGGTAGCTACTATATCCAATAGGATGCAAGAGATTGTATTGCCATCCTTTTGCAAAAACGCCACTGATCCCAGAGAGATGAGATGGCATAACTTAGACGTCAGAAGATGTTTACTATATTACCTTGACAGAACTAAGGAATTCAGGAAATCTACAGCATTATTTATTAACTTTTCTGGAGCAACAAGAGGGAAAAGTATGTCCAAGGCATCGATAGCAAGATGGATCAAGATCTGCATTAATGAAGCATATAGACTTAAAGGTATACCATGTCCAAAGGATATAACAGCACATTCAGCTAGGTCAGTTGCAACTTCCTGGGCTTACAGAGCTGGAGCTACGGCAACCGACATCTGCAAGGCGGCAACCTGGAAGACGGTTAACACCTTCATCAGGCACTACAGGTTGGATCTACTATCGGCGGAAGAACAGGCTTTTGGAAGGAAAGTTCTTCAAGCTGTGATCCCTCCCTAAGGTTAGTGTTGTTCATTGCATATCATCTCATATGTAGCACCTGTCCTGGAGGGTTATTGGAAAAAACCAAAATTAGCTTACCTGGTAATGCTGTTTTTAATAACCCTCCAGGACAGGTGACCCACCCTAAGACTTATACGTGCACGTAAATAATGGTATGTTGTAAACATGTGTTTATGTAAGTTGTAAGTATATATTTATGTAATATGTAAGGTATTCTATCGGAACAGTTAATTGAGACGTACTGGCAGGTAGAGATTAGAGGTGGAACTTATAGAGAGCTAGTTCTTTGTGTTTCCTGTTGGGGGCGGGCCCGAATCTCATATGTAGCACCTGTCCTGGAGGGTTATTAAAAACAGCATTACCAGGTAAGCTAATTTTGGTTTTTACAATAATTATCCCTGTTTTACATTCTGACATTTATTACATTCTGACATTTTTACTGCTGGCAGGTGATGTCGCTGCTGCTTGCTTTTTTGGCAGTTGGAAACAGCTGTAAACAGCTATTTCCCACAATGCAACAAGGTTCACAGACAGGAAACTGCCAGGAGTACCACGGTCCTCAGATTTTCTTGTGGGAGGGGTTTCACCACAATATCAGTCATACAGCGCCCCCTGATGGTCTGTTTGTGAAAAGGAATAGATTTCTCATGTAAAAGGGGATATCAGCTAATGATTGGGATGAAGTTCAATTCTGGGTCAGAGTTTCTCTTTAAGTGCAAAAAGGACCTACAAGTTCTCGCCATGCAAAAAAATTACACAAAAATAAGTTTGATATGACTTTTTAACACTTTTTACATTGCTAAGTGCTGAAAAGCTATTTTTAGATAAGGCAAAAAATGATCTCCTGTGAGCAAAAGTATGTTGGATCAGATTCAGGGCCAATATCCTCCGCAAACAAAAAAAGAATTCTCCTTTAAATTTTGGCCCTGGATTTTCGGAATACTTTTGATGTTTGATCATGGTATGGTAATATATAATTTTGTTCAGAAAATTTGATATGCAAAGCAATTTCATTAATATTTTATATACACTATGTTCATTTCCTCAGAAGTCCCTAAAGCTCCCTATATTTATCGCTTTTATCCATTGCAAATCAAAGGGGTATGCAACCCAAGGGGCCAGCTCCTCTCACCAGCATGAATTACTTTAGCATTGCAGCTGCTTTCAATCAGTCTAAAGGTGCCCATACATGATACAATTTTTTTCATTCAATCTTACCATTTCTATGTAGTATAATGGTGGCCATACACGAAACAAAAAAAAAGATTGATTTTCCCGTTTATTCGATCTAAATGATCGAATCGAATGAAAGTTGAAAATATTTTTTTTTTTCGATCAAGAAATTCAAACGATTATGCAGTTTTTTCGAGAAAAATCTGATCGGACATGCTGGAAAAATCTTTATATTCGATCTAACGGAATAATTGAACTAAATTATCAAATAAAAAAAAAATGAAAAATTGTACCATGCATGGCCACCATTATATTACATAGAAATGGTAAGATTGAATGAAAAAAATTGTACCATGTATGGGCACCATATGGCTGGTTTCACACTGCAAACCACCGTTAGCAATGCGATCCTTCCCCCACCATTGTACCGCCAAAAACAGGCCTTCAAGGAACACTGCGTTAGCACACAGTTTTCCCCATCTGGCCACCAGTCAAGCAGGAAGTGGCAAATGCTTGGGGTCACTTCCTGCATCGGGTGTGCGGAAGCGTATTGTACAAATACACTTCTGCACAATGTCGACGTTATAAAAACCTGCGTCGCCATAAAGTAACATGACTTCCGGGCCAACGCAGGAGCCACAGGTCCCGCACGGTAATGTAGTTCTGCGTTAAATTGGGCCCTTCCGGTGCAGTGTACCGCAACGTGGGAAGTATGAACTTTCTCATAGACTTTCATTAGGCTGCGGTAGCAGTGCAGCAATTTACTGCACCGCGCCAGTGTGAAAGGGCCCTGAAGCTAAGTACTATTCACCTCGCAATGCAGGGAGATGGATCTAGCGACCTCTCCCTGACGATGAGCGCTCTGCCGATCCATATTTCTCCATCTTTCTGCTATCGGGTGTGTGCAATGTTACACAACGGGCGCAACGAGACTTCAAATAATTGCGGTACTTTGCGCTTGAGTCGTTGGAGTTCTTAAAAATCCGACCCACCGTGTCGGTCGTTATCACCGTGCGCCGCTATGCGACGGTCGCATGATCGTGCGCCAGTACCCAAGCCGCGAGATTGTGCAAGCAACGGCTCATCACTCAAAAAACTATGGTCATTGGGAAAATGGTCGTAAGAATCACAAGGTGGGTACGGGCCTTTAAGGTGGCCACACAAGCAGTGGCGTAACAATGGGGGTTGCAGCCTCTGCACCCGCAGGGGGGCCCACTCAGGGACGTTTTGGGGGGCAGGAGGAATTGCAGCATGAGGGGAAAGCATGGGCACACATCGGCGGGGAGGGGGGATAGTCCCTCCTTCCTCACCTCGGGCTCTCCCCTTAGCGCTCTCCTCCTCAATCAGTGGCAGCAGGCGGCAGGCAGGAACACATACCTTCATGCAATCCACGTGCCGGAGGTTCCGCTCTCTAAGTGTCTGACGCTACTTCATTTTTAAACAGGAAGTAGCGTGAGGCACCTCCGCGGTGGATGGAGGTACTGTATGTGTTCCTGCCCACCGCCAGTGAGGGAGAGGAGAAGCTGCTGAACAGCGCGGGCGCCCTCAGATCAGGTGAGGGACCTCGCTGCAACCCACTGCTAATTACTAAAAGAGGACACAGTACAGGGAGTCTCTGACATCACGGCGGGTCGGCAATTCGTAACGGCAGGCGTTCGTAACTTGGGAACTCCCTGTATTTGACCATATAAGACGCAGTGACTTTTGCTTCCTACTTTTGGGGGAGAAAAAGTGCGTCTTATAGTCCACAAAAATACAGTAAATATCTTAAAAATAGTTAAAAAAGTTTGTGTCATCTTGGGAGGTAAGACCACCACTACCTTCCATTTTTGTGGTTGGGGGGCTGCCAGAGCTGGATCTCGGAGGCTGAGGAGGACTGGGGAAGCTTCATTAGGATCCAGAGGCCTCCCCCTCCCAAGGTAAGTACCCCCCAAGGGCTGTTTTCTATTTTTGTACAGATTCTCTTTAATCCGCGTGGGGTTGGGGTCATTCGCCCCACCTGCAATTACAGTGGTAACCCACACTTGTGAGTATTATTCCAATTGTTGCTACTTTGACTACAACACACATATAAATACTCCACCATAGTGGGCTCTAGGTTGTCCTGCCCCCTTCCTTTGTCTCTCTCATGATTTAAATATCGATAAACCTAAAGATGTATTTTGCAAATTTTCTCCTAACACCCAATCCCCTCTTGCACCCCACTTTGGATTCCAAGTTCAGTCTTGGGATATGCCATACTGTAGGTGTTAAAGCAGAACTCAGAACTTCCTCTCTGCTCTAAAAGATACGCAACAGCATAATAACCTTTACATAAAAAACATTTCTTTGTTACAGCTGATACAAATCCTGCAATAAATCTGCAGTGTGTCTACTTCCTGCTTTCATGGAAGCAGACATGGGGTTAACATCCTGTGTTTACAAATTAGCAGCTCTGCTGAGGCAGCCAGCTGACACAGCTGAGAAATCAAATTACAGTTGGGATTAGTCACAGATGAGGGGGAATTAGTCAGGCTCTTCTCTCTAAAAACACACAGGGTTCATTTATCTATGTTTTCCTTCTGTCCTGTGCAAGAGTTCAGGTCCACTTTAAGATTTGTAACAATATTGCATAGATACACTCACTAAGGGCTCGTTTCCACTAGTGCGGCGTGCATCTCGCAGACGCACGCCGGCACTGGGCGGGATCGCAGGCGAATCCCATGAACCGTGCCACGCACGGCTATGGGATTCGCAGCCTCCGCCGCGAATTCTGCGGGGGGTTCCGGCTGAATCGATCCCGCAAGTGATTCGGCCGTGGCGCCGTTATCCCCTATGGCAGAGTTTCCCCGTGCGATTCATGTGCGGGGAAACTCTGCGGAAACCGCAATAGTGGAAACGGGCCCTAAAGCACATTGCTATGTGTAGAAATGTAAATGAGGATTTGAATAGGTGAGATCACTTATGGTGTGTACACAGTTGAAAGATAAATGAAAGATCACAGACCAATTTTACCCCCTTCCATGTAATATGAGAGCCATATTCTACACAGTCTATTCTATGGAGCTGAACTCCCCATCAGACAGAAATCTTTACAAGATGCTGAACACACAGATGCTGCACACATTCAACAGATCAGTATCTGCAAAAGATCCGTTCCTGCAAAAGATCCGTTCCTGCAAAATGCATTCATAGCCTATGAGATCTGCAGATCCTCATACACACCTTGTTTAACAGACATTCATCTGCAGATCAGATCCACCAGGATGGATTTTTAGATCTGCAGATGATTGTCAGATATGCAGATGAATGTCTGTTAAACAAGGTGTGTATGATGATCTGCAGATCTCATAGACTATGAATGCAATTTGCAGGAACGGATTTTTTGCAGGAACAGATCTTTTGCAGATAATGATCTTTTGAATGTGTACAGGCATCTTTGTGTGCAGCATCTTGCAAAGATTTGTGTCTGATGGGGAGTTCAGCTCAATAGAATAGACTGTGTAGGTATGGCTCTCATACTACATGGAAGGGGGTAAAATTGGTCTAAGATCTTTCATTTATCTTTCAAGTGTGTACACACCATTAGATTGGTCAGAAAACATCTATGGAAATGATCGCACTATCCCAACCTCCTTTATTCCTTCAAAGTACATCTTGTGCCGGTGCAGCCCATCGACCTCAAGAGTCTACAGAATTATAACTTTATAATTTATCTGGAACAGTAAAAAGAGAAAAAAACCTAGAATATCAGCCAAGTTGATGCATTATAATAGAAAACTGTAAGACCTCTGATTCTTATTTAATAAAGGTCTGTCTCTCGGCTCAGATAGCACCACTATCCACTGTCACCGCAGTCCCTAATGTCCCATTTTAAGTGGAACGAGAATTGGACATGATAGCAACTTATTCTTGACCCATAACAATGTGAAATGAAAAAATGAAGGCGTTAAGACCCTGCTAGACCAATCGCGATTTATGACTCGCTCCTTAAAATTGTGGAAACGATTAAGATATAAATTTAAATTACAGTCCGCAGCATCTCCCATGCTAAAAATCTTTAATAACCTTTTATTCGACCTTACAAATAATTTATGTGGTTTTCAATAGTGGATTTTTAGAGGTTTAAATGAAATGAAAAAGAAAATATTTTTTAGTAAGTCCTATTATAAACCTCTCTCTTTTTTGGGGGAAAAAAAATCTCTGCTTGCAAGTGAGCTATTTGAGATGAATCAAACGTTTCACTTTCCTGTTACTGAACTGTGGATATCTTTTTGTTATTTTAAATAAAACCTATGTGTATCTTCTCCACTGAACAGGATTGTTTTTATTAATGCAGTCCCAGTTATCCAGAACTCAACTAACCAGAAGTCTCAACCAACCAGAACAAATCTTTGGCAGTGCTCACAGTGGTGAAGGCCAACTTGGTAGGCTTTTTGGCGGCTCTGGTGTGCTTAAAGAAACTCTGTAACAAAAATTTCATCCTGTTTTCTACCATCCTACAAGTTCCTAAACCTATTCTAATGTGCTCTGGCTTGCTGCAGCACTTTCTACTATCACCGTCTCTGTAATAAATCAATGTATCGTTCTCCTGTCGGACTTGTCGCCCTGTGTCTGGAAGGTTGCCAACTCTTCCGTGCTGATCTATTATGCACACCCCTCTCCAGGCCCCTCTATGCACACTCCAGTGTGTGTGTTAATTACATAAGCCATAAGCGTCTCTGCTCTCTTATCAGTGAGATAAGAGAGCTGGATAAAAATCCTCCTATGTTAAGCTGTGAAAGGAGCTGGGCTGACACATACTGAGGAATTACAGACACCAGGAAGAGCTGTCTGCAGGAAGAAACGATCAGCCTGGCTGGCACTATTCAGTGGATGAGAGCTGCAGGGGACAAAAGGTAAACACACAAATGATCTTTTGAGATTCAAAAGGAAGGCTGTATACAGCCTGCTTGTGTATGGATGTATTTTCTATGTGTGGACATACTGTACATCAACCTACTTCCTGTTTTGGTGGCCATTTTGTTTGTTCATAAACAAACTTTTTAAAACTGTTTTTGACTACTTTTAATGCGGCGGGGAGCGGCGAAATTGTGACAGCGGGGAATAGGAGATGTCCACTAACACACTGGTATGTTTACTTTTGTGCGATTTTAACAATACAGATTCTCTAAGACTGGGCTCCAGGGCCCTCACAAGGTTAATATACTTTCAATTACCGTATTTTAACATTTAAAAGACCACTATCGTGAAAATCATAACATTTAAAGAGACTCTGAAGCCTCTTTAAAAATCAGTTTTTACTTCTTATTGATGTTAAGGATCTATGCCAGACCTAAATCGCTGCTATCCCGCGGCCGAACTGTCAAAAACACCTATAGGATGGAGAATATGGAGGAGTTATACTCACGTTTCGCAGGTTGCAACAGATGGCAACCACTTTCAATGCGTACAGAAGATTTCCGCTTCTGCTCGGGTTGGGTTGTCCTCCCCTGGTTAGGGATGGTCAGAAATGCCCAATTCCGATTCCATGGAAATGCTGATATCCGATTTTTTCATTTTTCCCGGTTTTCAAGGAATATTTTATTAGTCATTTTTTGCATCAGAGAGGAAAAAAAAAAAAACCGGAAATCGGAAAAAAATGAAAATAAGTCTTGTGATTGGTGAAAATTTGCTGAAAAATTTTGCATTCTCTGATAGGTCCAATGCTTCCAAGTTCTGCGATTGGGCTAAAACTACCGCGTTGTGGCAAATTGGATTTCTGCAGAATTCCAATTTCCGTTTTCCAATTTCTGAATTCCGATCGGAAATGCGGAAATGTCAGTGCCACAGAATCCAAATGAGCACCCCTAACCCTGAAATTAGATTCCTTGATGTTGGGAGTACTTGTTCTATAGACAAACTCTCAAACGGGGGGAGAAACAAAAATTACAACCTTAGAGCTAAGGGGTAAATTATAACAGCTGTCGGGAGGAGGCACCCAGAATAATAAAACACATTCAAATATTAAAATGGAGAGTGAAGAATGAGCCAGTTGTACAACAGCTACTGAAAAAGATATTTATTGCACAATAACTACGCGTTTCGCAGATAAGCCCTGCTTCCTCAGGTAAGTAATAAGTTTTGCCAAATCAATCAAACAAATCCACCAGATGAATTTAAATGAACTTGTATAATAAATTAGTATATTGTTTATTATAACCCTTTTCCACACTTAAAAACAAAAATAAAATCAGTTCTGGAATAAGGATTTAAAGAAACGTCCAGCTTTTTTGTTTTTCTTCAAAAAAAAGGTAGATACTTACCTAAGTATAGGGAAGCTTTGGGATAGTCCAGAGGCTTTATTTGTCCTCCTCGACCCCACCACCGATGGCCGGGACTCCCTGTGTACGTTTGCAACCGTACTCACCTCTGTGTACATGAGGCAGCTGATTTAAACGCAGGGCTGCACAGATCATTTCAACATTGCACAGATCATTTTCAAACGACAGGCCTGCATGCCTGATTTGGGCACCATTAGTTTCAGCGGGGCACCACACAAATTAGTAAAAAGAAGGGTAATTCGGTGGCCGGCAATAGCCAGTGCCCGAATTACATGTCCCCCTCAGTTGCTACAACTCAGAGGGGGAATAGTAATCAGCGTGGGCCCGGGGTTTGTGCAGGAGCTGGGTGAGCCGGTTTTCAGCTGCACCCTGCACCGTAATGGCCCGCGCTGACACTGAATGGACTCCGTGTATGAGTGTGGCAGTACTGCACACAGGGCCGGGCCGAGGCATAGGCTGGAGAGGCTCCAGCCTCAGGGCGCAGTGTAGGAGGGGGCGCAGAATTCATTCAGCTGTCTTTGAAGCCGAAAGAAATAAGAGAAGGGGATACATGGCAGTGACTGCAAGCCAGATAACTAGATGTTAAGGTGTTGGGGAGGTTGTGGGCCCTGTGGCGCCTCTTAGTCTAATAGCAATCAGTGTGTGATGGCTGTGGTGGCAGGGATGGAGGGGCGCACTTTGGTGTCTAAGCCTTGTGTGCTGGAGGACCTTGTCCCGGCTCTGACTGCACATGTATGTATACAGCCAAGCCTGCACAGTAGCATGAAGACAGCTCGTTCAGAGGGGCCCTGTGCAGTGGTTGTGTTCTCATGCAGGGGCGTAATTATAGGGGAGCATCACCTGTGATCACAGGGGGGCCCAGAGCTATGGGGGGCCCTAACTCCTAACCTTCCCTTCCTCCGATTCAGGGGACTATACTTGTTATGGGTGTGAAGTGATGGAGCAGAGAGGTCTGTACAGGCAGATAGGCACCCAGTACAACAAGTTCAAACTCTTTACTGAAGAAAAACATGCAAAGATATCATACACCACCATCAGGGAATCCATCTTACTTAAAACAGAAAGGAACACAGGATGAATACAAGAAATCACAATCATAGAGCTCATTGCATCATTTTACAGACAGTGACATCTTGTGGTTGCTTTACTATACTGCAGTTGAGGTAATAATGTTGTTAAATCTCTAACATGAAGATCATGATGGCCACCATTGTTTTATGATGCTTGTGAGGTGGGGCTTAAGACCATGAAGCGCACCAAGAGGAGGCAAGGGAAGGGGTGTGAACATTGGGGGGGGGCATCAAAGTTTTGGCGGGGGGCCCAATGAATTATAGTTACGCCACTATGCTCATGGATAGATCAGGAAGGCTCTGGACTATCCAGATGTTTCCATCTACTTAGGTAAGTATCTAACTTAAAGAGACCCTGTACTAAAAAAAGGGTACTTACCTTGGGAGGGGGAAGCCTTAGGGTCCCAATGAGGCTTCCCCCTCCCCTGTAGCTGCAGGCAATCCAGCGCTGGCTCCCCTGAAGTGTCCCGGAATCCTCCCCCGACAAGCCTGACAAGGCTTGATATATTTAATTTCCGGCTCCAGCGGGTGGCGCTGTTGCGGCTCTCAGCATGGAAATAGACGGAAATAGACGATCTCTGTCGGGTCTGCTCTACTACGATCGGCTATTTCTGCCTATCTCCAAGCGTAGAGTCGATACTGCACCTGCGCTGGAGCCAGGAAGGTAAATATTTACATCCCCGCTGTTCAGAGGGGCACAGCGAGACCACCGTGGGACACAGGAGGACAGGGAAGCCTTAAAGAGTAACTGTTAGCCCCAAAAATCAAATTTAAATCTCTATTGCAATGTTTTAATTACTTTGTAAGGGAGCCAAAAAGGCAATGCAGAAGTTAAAAAACAATCTAATTTTTTTACTGTGTAGCCTTTTCCCCAAGCTCCTAAGGAGGACGCAAAGCCGCATAACAGATACTGCAGAGCATGCCCATGTCTGCCCGACCCCCCTCTCCCCCCCAGGAACAGGTGCCGATGTCTGCCCGACCCCCTCTCCCCCCCAGGACCAGGTGCCCATGTCTGCCCGACCCCCTCCCCCCCCCAGGACCAGGTGCCGGTGTCTGCCCGCTCCCCCCCCCCCAAGAGCCGATGTCTGTCCGACCCCCCAGGACCAGGTGCCGATATCTTCTCACCCCAAACAGCTGACACGGAGAGAGAGCGGGAGCGGAGTACATCTACACACTTCCAGCGCCGCCACCGCAGAGCAGCTGCCGCCGAGTCACATGTGAGAGAATCACGAGCAGGAGAGAGATGCACGGCGGCGGCTGCTCTGCGGTGGCGGCGCTGGAAGTGTGTAGATGTACTCCGCTCTCGCTCTCTTTCCGTGTCAGCTGTTTGGGGTGAGAAGATATCGGCACCTGGTCCTGGGGGGTCGGACAGACATCGGGTCTTGGGGGGGGCGGGTTGGGGGGGAGCGGACAGACATCGGCACCTGGTCCTGGGGGGGGGGGAGAGGGGGTCGGGCAGACATCGGCACCTGGTCCTGGGGGGGAGAGGGGGGTCGGGCACACATGGGCATGCTCTGCAGTATCTGTTATGCGGCTTTGCGTCCTCCTTAGGAGCTTGGGGAAAAGGCTACACAGTAAAAAAATTAGATTGCTTTTTAACTTCTGCATTGCCTTTTTGGCTCCCTTACAAAGTAATTAAAACATTGCAATAGAGATTTAAATTTGATTTTTGGGGCTAACAGTTACTCTTTAATAGGATCCGGAGGCTCCCCCTACCCGAGGTGAGTAATCCCCAGTGGAACTTTTTTAGTTATAGGTTTTCTTTAAAGTTTCATTTAAAGTTACCTTAGACTTATAGAAAATGTTGCAGTGGCTACTGGAATTCCTGTTGCTGGTAACAGGAAGTAAGCAGGCTTGTCACTAGATGGTGGGTAAGAAGCTTCCTCAGTACGATGATTTGCGAACAGATCAATGCAATTCTGTCACACAATAATTCCGAGAATGTTCAAAAGACGTGGTCACCTTGACTTTATCATATCAATATTAATGGCCCTAATCATAGTTTTGGACTTATTTGAAATTGTAATCATCTGCTACCCTTTGCTGTCATGTGTCCTAATATTTCTCTTGGGCTTTTGTCATGTTTATGTTATTAGTCTGTCTAGTTTGAGCTCTCACCGCGAGGGAAAATTTCAGCTCTTAGTTGCTATAATTATTGTGGCTGAAAACCCAAATAAAAACGTCTGAGACTAAAACAAAGCTGTCACAACAATCAGGCGCCGACAGAAGCAAACCATATGCTGCAAACACTTCTGTGAATATGTGCATCTCAAAACCATCCTTAGTTCCTTCTGGAGTTGAAGTGCAGTGAGTTGAGCTCCTGCAGTTTCCTCCTGCTCAGTGTACCCGCCCACCATGCTAATGGACCAATAGGGGGAGGTATGGGGAGTGGAATGGGTGGAGCCAAGGTAGACTTTTACAGGAAAATCCAAAATTTGCAAATTACTTCACACTCTATATCTCTGGAACACCTGATTATTCTGACTCACAATTTTTGTTTAATTAAAGGCAACCAGATTATGTTTTTTTTCATAATATGCTTAGTTTTAGTTGCCCTGATTAAACTGGTTAAACTCTGTAAAATTACATTTTACTGCGGTACACATTAATATATACCATGTTCCAAGTTATTTATGCTTATTTAATACAGGGCACCGGAGGTGGGGAAGAGTCCCTTGTTCATACTATGGGGGTTCGGTGAAGAGGGGGAAGTGTTACCGCCTCTCCCAGAGCCCCCCAACACAATGCGGGCTGGTATAACCTAGGGTGCAGTCCAGGCTCCGAATTCAGGCTATACCAGCCTGCATGTTTAAAAAGGGTAACAATGGCTTGGGAGGGGGAACCCCATGCTGTCTGGCTTCTTATAATTTATAAAACGTGAATTCAGAACTTGGAACTTGGTATATATTAAAGAACAGCAAAAAGTCGTTTTGCCAAGTTTAAAAAACATTTTTTTTTCTTTGATTGTTCTTTTCTCAAAAACTACAGTACAAGATCTTTTTAAAAATAAAAATTTGACTTGTTCCGAAACAAATACATTTCGCATTTTCGTGTAATAACGGGAAATAATTACGGTTATGCATGGCATTAATTACGAATTTGCTGGACATTTCGCATGACGATTTTGCATTGTTATTGCAAATTTTGATGCAAAATAATGATTATGCAAAATACAAGCTCAACACACTACTCTCTACAAGCTCAACACTAGTCTCCGCCACGGGCTTCTATAGGAAATGTATCCGCTTGTCCATAATTATCACGCAGGTCAGGACTTTGCTTTCCACCGGCCACGTTGTCATGATGCAAAAATGTATAAGTGATCCTATCAATAACATAGGATCAGTCCACATGTATGGAAAAACGCTCTCTGGTGTGACAGGGCTCTGACTTACAATTTACTGTATGTCTCCTTATTTGACTTAACCCGAGCTATATCTCCATAAGATTGATTCACAAAGCTTACTTATTTTTTACCTGAGAGCTAATGCATGTACCTAGTGCACTAACTATCCAACGGTAATATTACTGTGTAGAGACAGTGCACAGCAATATTACCTTTAGTATCGCAGCAGTAACTATAGCAACGCTCGTGGTATTTGAGTAGCGCAGGTTGCACTAATAGTGTAGACAAAAAAGTGACAGCACTCAAGGATGCACCTGAATTGCAAACCTACAGAGGCAATGCAGAGCCCCTCTGGAACTAAATTCATGCCTTGAATACAAAACAGATGCAAATTATGTGCTAATTCTAATCTAACATTTTTTGAAAGTGGATGTGAAGCAGTGAATGCAGCTGGCCACAAGTATACTTACATTCAATTTGCACAGTGGGAGACATGGCAGCGCTTTCAAACAAAACTTATACCGGAATGATTTATCTGCATTGATGTGCAGAGCTCCAATAACTGGACTACATTACACAACTAGCACTCACTACAGGCAAACTAATGCTGCGGTAGTACCGCTAATATTACCATGTGATGTCTCCCCTTGGCAATATTACCACTAGTTAGTGCACGAGGCCCAAGGGGGTTGAGTTACACTATTATTGACCATTACTAAGGTAATGCATGCTAAAGCGCTTTACCATAGCAATGGTTATGCTAGTCGAGTACCGTGGGTGTGCTAATAGTGTAACTAGCAGTACTCACTGCCGGCAGGGTAATATTGCTGTGTGCTGTTTGTGCACAGCAGTTATACTGCAATTTTGTGCATCAGGCCTCTTACCTGTTTATCTCATCCATTAGCTCCCCTAAGAGTTAAGGTGAAAAATAAGTAAGTTGGGATACTTAATGAGAAAAGCTTTTGTGAATAAGCCCCATTGTGTTAAAGGACAACTGTAGTGAGAGGGATATAGAGGCTTCCACATTTATTTTCTTTTAACCTCCTTGCCGTTCTAAAAAATCCGGCAAGGAGGCAGCGCCGCACTTTTTTTTAAATTATTTTTTTTTAAATCATGTAGCGAGCCCAGGGCTTGCTACATGATAGCCGCTGAGCGGCGGCATCCCCCCACCCACTCCGATCGCCTTCGGCGATCAGAGTATGCAGGAAATCCCGTTGAGAACGGGATTTCCTGCAGGGCTTCCCCGGTCGCCATGGCGACCGGGCGGGATGACGTCACCGACGTCATGGACGTCGTGACGTCAGTGGGAATCCCGATCCGCCCCTTAGCGCTGCCTGGCACTGATTGGCCAGGCTGCGCAGGGGTCTGGGGCAGGGGGGGGGGCGGCTTGGTGCGGCGGGTAGCAGCGAATCGGCGGCGAGCGGCGGCGATCGCGTACTACATGCAGCTAGCAAAGTGCTAGCTGCGTGTAGGGAAAACAAATTATGCAAATCGGCCCAGCGGGGCCTGAGAAATCCTCCTGCGCAGGTTACCCCGAACTGTGTTCGGGATAACCGGCAAGGAGGTTAAGCAATACCAGTTGCCTGGCAGCCCTGCTGATCCTCTGTCTCTAATACATTTAGCCATAGCCCCTGAACAAGCATGCAGCAGATCAGGTGTTTCTGACATTATGGTCAGATCTGACAAGAATAGCTGCATGCTTGTTACTGGTGTGATTAAAGAGACTCCGTAACAAAATTGCATCCTGTTTTTTATCATCCTACAAGTTCCAAAAGCTATTCTAATGTGTTCTGGCTTACTGCAGCACTTTCTGCTATCACAGTCTCTGTAATAAATCAATGTATCTTTCCCTTGTCAGACTTGTCAGCCTGTGTCTGGAAGGCTGCCAAGTTCTTCAGTGTTGTGGTTCTGCTATGAACTCCCCCTTCCAGGCCCCTCTCTGCACACTGCCTGTGTATTATTTAGATTAGGGCAGCTTCTCTCTTCTCGCTTATCTTTTACAAGCTGGATAAATCGTCCTCTGAGCTGGCTGGGCTTTCACATACTGAGGAAATTCAGACAAGGGCAAAGCTGTTTGCAGGAAGAAAAGAGCAGCCTGAAACTTCAGTGCATGAGAGATGCAGGGGGAAAGAAACACACAAATGATCTCTTGAGATTCAAAAGGAAGGGTGTATACAGCCTGCTTGTGTATGGATGTATTTTCTATGTGTGCACTGGCGTAGGAGCAGGGGTCGCAGCAGTCGCACTGGCGACGGGGCCCGCGATCTCCTAGGGCCCGTACCGGCCCCTGCTCCCCGCATTCTCCTCTGTCCCCAGGCCCTCCGTGACAGCCGCTTAGCTCCGCCCCCAAATCGCGGGTAGCTCCGCCCCCAAATCGCGGGTAGCTCCGCCTCTCACAGGATCGTTCCTGTGAGTTGCTTGATTCTTTCACCGAGCCCTGCCCCTGCAAATCCCATTGGCTGGCACAGCAAGGACAGAGCATGGGAGAAGATGGAGATGAGCCAAGAGCTCCCTTCCCCCAGGCAAACAGAGCGGGAGGTATGAGAGGTGAGTGCTGTCTCCCTCTTTATTTCCCTGTCACTGCTTATCGGCCTTTACTGTATCCAGAGCCCGCAACAGTGCTCACTAACCTTCCTCCACCAGACCCCTAGTAATTTCCTGTCTTTCTATCCACCCCCCAGAATTCTCACTAGCCCCCCCTCAACCTCTCTCCCCCAGACTCCTAATAACCTCCCTCACTCCCCCCTCAATATTCTTCACCCTCCCTTTCCCAGACTCCTAACTGCTCTCCCTTCTTACTCCCCCGACCCCTAATAACCCCCCCCCCCCCCCCCCCGTCTCTCCTCACTTCCCCCTCAATATTCTTCACTGTCCCCCGACCCCTAATAATAGCTCCCCTCTCTCGCCTCACTCCTCCCTCAATATTCCTCATCCTCCCTTTCCCAGACTCCTAATAACCCCCCTGTCTCTCCTCACTCACCCCCCCTAATAACCCCCCTTTTTCTCTTCATTCCCCCCTCAATATTCCCCACCCTCCCTTTCCCAGACCCCTAATAATCCCGCTCTCTCTTCTCACTACCCCCTCAATATTCCTTACCATCCCTCCCTCAGATCCAATGCTACCGGCGTCACATGGTGCACACGCCTGTTTGCTGAGGACACTGGCCTGCAGTGACAGCTATATTGGCCTGCAGGTGACAGCTATATTGCTGTCTGCTTCCACATCACTTGAAAGAATACATAGGGCACTGGCAGAGTAAGTATGGGGGGGGGGGGGCCCATGTCCAAATTCTGCATCGGGGCCCTGAGGTCTGTAGCTACGCCACTGTATGTGTGGACATACTGTACATCAACCTACTTCCTGTTTTGGTGGCCATTTTGTTTGTTTATAAACAAACTTTTTAAAACTGTTTTTAACCACTTTTAATGCGGCGAGGAGCGGCGAAATTGTGACAGAGGGTAATAGGAGATGTCCCCTAACGCACTGGTATGTTTACTTTTGTGCGATTTTAACAATACAGATTCTCTTTAAGACAACACTGCAGACGAAAAGATCAGCAGGGCTGCCAGGCAATAGAGATGTCGCGAACGGTTCGCTGGCGAACTTCGGTGGTTCGCGTTCGCCAAGAGCAGGCAAACTTTTCCAGAAGTTCGATTCGCCCCATAATGCTTTATTGAGCAGAACTTTGACCCCCTACATCACAGTCAGCAGGCACATTGTTGCCAATCAGACTGCACTCACTCCTGGAGCCCCACCCCCCTTATAAAAGGCAAGGTCCTTGTGCCGTTTTACTCACTAGTCTGCCTGCACTAATTAGTTAAGGGACAGCTGCTGACAGACTCTGCTAGGGAGAGTTTAGTTAGGCTTGTTCCTAGCTAATTGTTAATACTTTCCTCACCCCTCACTCCCTCCTCCCGGAGGGAGGAGGGTCTCATCTTCCAGGGAATTGTAGAATTTCAAAAGCCAGCTTATATACCTTGGCCAACAATTGAACCCAGGTCTTGGCCGGGAATTGAACCCAGGTCTGAGTGCTTTGTAGTCAGCTCTCTTATCCGCTATACCACCACCAGCACTACATGCTGAAGGCAAACTTGTATAAAGAGGATAGCGCTCACAGTGTCCCTACTCAGCACCTGATAGCAACACCCGATCGCCTCCTCTATTCTATAAAATTCTGTTTGTCAAGAGGTAGCGCTCAAGGTGCGTATCACCTATAAAGGATGTCATCAAATCAAATATGTTCAGCTTATACTACATATGACAGGTACAAGCCTAAATATAAACACTTTGACACTCAAAGTCCATGCAAGATTATTAGCAGGGTGATAACTAAAAGTCCATGTACACAGGCCCTAAAATTTAAAACTTGGACTAGATCACTGGTTTCTTCTCCATAGGTACACACAGCACACTAAAAGTAGATTCTTCAAATTGTGGACCCTCCACCAACACCCTTTGTGGTCCACTCACCGCTGTATTAGACCAACCAATGGTCTATATGCACATTGGGACCGTTCCCGGGTCGTCCCCCACCTCTCGATCAAATGCAGTGTGTCTTTAATCCAAACAGACCTCTTCATATACGATGCAGCCTTCTAGCTAAAAAACTTAGTGAAGAGAACTCCACATAGCGTAATACTGCTTAAAAATGTTTATTTAATAAAATGCAATTGCACTCACATGTTTGTAGATAAAATCAGCGCACAGAGTGATTTATAAACGGGCTCTCCCCCGTTCAGGTGGCCAGGCTGGCAGGCTCCTCAGAGTGGATCCCCTCTATTTCCGCCGCGCGGTCGGAAGAAAACGGACGCCACACGTGCCTCCTCGCCGCCGCTCACCCTGTGATTGTGTTGCCCAGTTTCCGCATCAGACTCCGCCCTGAGCCGCATCAGACTCCGGAGTCTGATGCGGAAACTGGGCAACACAATCACAGGGTGAGCGGCGGCGAGGAGGCACGTGTGGCGTCCGTTTTCTTCCGACCGCGCGGCGGAAATAGAGGGGATCCACTCTGAGGAGCCTGCCAGCCTGGCCACCTGAACGGGGGAGAGCCCGTTTATAAATCACTCTGTGCGCTGATTTTATCTACAAACATGTGAGTGCAATTGCATTTTATTAAATAAACATTTTTAAGCAGTATTACGCTATGTGGAGTTCTCTTCACTAAGTTTTTTAGCTAGAAGGCTGCATCGTATATGAAGAGGTCTGTTTGGATTAAAGACACACTGCATTTGATCGAGAGGTGGGGGACGACCCGGGAACGGTCCCAATGTGCATATAGACCATTGGTTGGTCTAATACAGCGGTGAGTGGACCACAAAGGGTGTTGGTGGAGGGTCCACAATTTGAAGAATCTACTTTTAGTGTGCTGTGTGTACCTATGGAGAAGAAACCAGTGATCTAGTCCAAGTTTTAAATTTTAGGGCCTGTGTACATGGACTTTTAGTTATCACCCTGCTAATAATCTTGCATGGACTTTGAGTGTCAAAGTGTTTATATTTAGGCTTGTACCTGTCATATGTAGTATAAGCTGAACATATTTGATTTGATGACATCCTTTATAGGTGATACGCACCTTGAGCGCTACCTCTTGACAAACATGCTGAAGGCAGCCTAGCATGTACCATTATGATCTATCCTAGAGAAAAATGAGCTTGCTTAAAGATTTGTAGGCTTTTAAAAGCCAGCTTACATACTTTGGCCAGGAATTGAACCCAGGTCTTGGCCGGGAATTGAACCCAGGTCTGAGTGCTTGGTAGTCAGCTCTCTTATCCGCTATACCACCACCAGCACTACATGCTGAATGCAGCCTAGCATGTACCATTATGATCTATCCTAGAGAAAAATGAGCTTGCTCTCTCTCTAGGACTTGATGGTTTTAAGCTGAAAATTCATTCCAATGGCATCAACGGATACCAGCAGAATTTCACAGGCAATTTCGGAATTCTGCTGGATTGAAAAAGCAATTCCGTTCCGTCCAAACGGAATACACTCAACTTGAAAGAAGGAGGGAGGCACTCAGGGAGGGGATTGAGCCGTCTTTCCATCATCAGGCGCCAGTAGGCACGTGCCTACAGTGCCTTACGGTAAATCCGGCCCTGCTGGTATTGCAATGTTGCCTTTGTAGTATTTTCAGAATCTTCACATTATGTTCTCTTTTACATTTCGCATCTACAGCATCAAATTTTTTTTATGGAGATGAGGTTGTCTGAGAATCATTGTCTGTGGATCATTCTATTCAGCAGCAGGTGACATTTCCCGGGAAAGAATTTGTAAGGAAAACGAGCGGCTGAACATTCCTGTGGATTAACCCTGTGGCCGACTTTACATATTTTTTATTTTGTATATGCGGTGGTGATGCGCTGCTCCTGTCGCATCCCACCACAATGCAAAAAATGACATCATATGATTCTGCTGCATAGATCGCTGACAGGGTCATATGCATAGCACCACCCCCTGCTCAGTGACGTACTTCCTGCTGAGCAGGAAGTACATCACTAGGATTTCCGTCGGTCCGCACATGTGCGACGCACCGCTCGGGCGTTTACACTACGTTCATCGTCCACAGACTTCCATTACCCCAAGCACCGTGTGTTAAAGGAACACTATCGATTAACATGTTTTTTTAACCTGGGGTTCAGAGATTACCTGAAGTGCTAGCAAATAATGATGTATACATTTCCCTTGCTTATCTCTTTTGTTTACTGTATCAAATTCCTTTCACTCTTGACTGAGGGCAAGTCTGCTCAAATCTGAGGGCAGAGTGAGCCATCAGGGGAAGGGGAATTCCCTCACAGTGCATCTGTTAACCCTGTGTGTGAGAGAAAGCTCTCAGCAGCTGCATCTGTACTGTGTCCTGTGTCTCTGACTACAATGTCTGAGGAAAGCAGAGGAAATGTAACTTGCTATAAACATTTGTAATTGTCTTTGACACCACAGCTTTTCATACTTTTTTTGCTTTCAGAGAAAAATACTCTGTAGTCTGATATGCAAAAAAACAAAAAAACAAACACTGGCTGTGCATTGAAGCAGACGCCTCTTTTGAGAATGATTTTGTTCCAATAGAGCTAAATCCTACACACAATGAATTACAGCTTTTGCCTCTGATATTTAACATGAAAAGAAGAAAAATGTTTACACCGCTACTTAGATATTATTTGTACAAGGTCATTTTAGAACACTTGGTTTGATAGTGTTCCTTTAAGCGCTCTGCATGTGGTACCGCAATGCAGCCATTGCGTTGGAATCAGATACTTCCTGGGCACCGCAACGGACCGCAAAAAGCGTGAAAGCCTCCATAGACGTTCATTGCTTTTGCTGCCCCTTGCTGTAAAATAGGTTGCAATGCAGGTTTACCTGCTAGTGTAAAAGGGGCTTCAAGGTCTCCACCCGGCAATTAACCGACCGCAGAAGGTCATCTTAATGCGGTTTCCGGACAATCACAGCGTTCTAAGAATGTAGAGCGATTCTGAGAGTGACGGCTGCGCTTTCCAGAGATGATTTTCTAAAGGAAATGTGCGGAGGTGTCAGGTTGTGTTTATTCCCAGCACACGGTCATCTGCAGGAGTATTTGAATAAAACGTGAGATTGTCTGCGCATGATTGGATGGATGTTTCACATAAACACGGATTCACAGCAGCGCTCATCTCCTGTAGTAATCACCCCCCCCCCAGTTTCCCCCCGACGCACTCATAAATCCAGGGAGGATAGGATAACAAACGCTCTGTGACTTGGCCATGTAGAGTAAAATCGCGTAGGACTTAAATCACGCCCGCTGAACCCTCGCTGGTGACACAATCACTCGCGAGGAATCGCCTGAATGCGTTAACATTACAGGGAATAGCCTCGCTGGTGACGACAGCGGCGTTCTCAGAACTCCAGTTCAGAAACCTTCGTGTCTTAAAGCCCCAGTTGGGTCACCATTTTTTTTATAGTATAAATTAAATTAACCCTCTGCACTCTGCTATGTTTTAGATAGCTGGCATTGGGCAACAGGTCTTATAGTCTTAAACCACTAGGGAGAGGTAGATAGCCCCTCTGAGCTGGGGTGGAGACCCACAGGCTTGAAGTGGACTTCAACTTAGAACGTCCTCTCTGCTCTAAAAGATACACGTCATAATACCCTTTAAGCAAAAAACATTTTATTTGCTTTATTTATCTGCTTATCTGCCATAGGCTGTCATGTGACACAGGGGGAGATCAAATTACAACTAGTGATTAGACACAAATGACGAAGAATTACACAGGCTGCATTTCTGTTATGTTTTCCTTGTGTCCTGTGCAAGAGTTCAGGTCCACTTTAAAGTGTACCTGAGATGTGTGGGTTCCCTCGTTGTTCTTGCCAGCCGCTCCATTCCCCTGTGCTAGCCGCTGGTATTTTTCTCAGTTGGGGTCAGTCATCTTGATATGTGCATGCCCAGCCTGGCCAGAAGCACGCGCACCTCCGATGTGCACCTGTGGGTGAGAGTGTTCTGCATCTGAGCAGTATTACTCCCGGATGCTCAGATCCTCCCGGCCGCATTTGCCCACCTGACAAGGACCGCACATGTGCAGTAGAGGATGACTGGCCTTGCATTCCAGTGGCTAATACAGGAGAAAAGAGTGTCCATGAAGGACGGCGAGGGAGCCCACACACCTCATGGGGATAGAGGAAGCCCCAGGTAAGTATAGATAATGCTGTGTGAACCCTCATTCGTCTCACCCTGCGCCCAGTTCACCAGCGCCAACATTAAATAGACACGCCTCTTATGGTTTAGCATAACAGTAATCAGGGTCGGCGCTTCCACAGAAGCAATTGCCCCAGTGCCCCAGCACCTGTACGGGAGCCCCAAGGTGTCTCCCTCCCCTGCTCTCCAGCTATGGTGACCCTATTTATGCCTGCAGGGAATGAGGAAGAGAAGAAGTCCAGAGCATAGAGCACAGTGCTGCCTCCTGTGTGCTGCCTGGATTAGATACAACCAGGGCAGCCATCAGGGGGGTACAAGAGGGACAGTAGTATGGGGCCCAGGAAGGGTCTGGGGCTCAAACAGTGGCAGTGCCACTCGAGCCTCTTCTAGCAATTGTGTGGTCATCTCCCTCTTCCCTGCTGCGTGATTGGTGAACACACATCAATGCATGGGGGAGGGTGTTATGGGCCACAGGCAAGTTGCTTTCACTTTACACCACATACCGTGGCTCTGCCCCCACACAATCTACCTATCAGATTGTTAATTGGTGTGAGGGGGGCCCTGTAGGTTTGCCAAGCATGGGGCCCAGAAAATTTTATATAAGATAGATACCTTACCTCTGAGCATTTGATGTATTGTGGTGAAGAATTTATCATTCCCTACATACAATGACTTTCTAAACCTGCACTGACCTTTGATGTATGCCTGACTTCTGAACTTTTGGACATTGTTCTTCTTGGCGGCGGTTCCATTGTTCCATCGTGCCGATATATTTGCTATTATGTTTTAATACTCTAATTCCCTATAAACTGAACAAGCCTCGCCCACAGCTCCTTTTGTGCCTTGGCACTGTAGCAAGGGCTTATGGGAGCTCAGTCTGGACAGGAGGAGGAGGAGGTTACTAGCCATTGATTTCAGAGGCAGAGGGGAGGAGGGAGGAGGAGAGGGGACTGAATTTACACACAGGCAAGCTGATAGCATCTCCAGCCCTCAGCCTGTGACAATGTGACAAACAGAACATGGCTGCCCTCATTGTATCACAGGAATAAATAATCATAAACTTTTGAAGCTGTTTGCAGCTAGATATGCTGTGTAAACTATCTAAACTTTAGATAAGATATATAGACAAGTTACTTGTTATAGTTACATTAGTTACATAGTTATTTGGGTTGAAAGAAGACATACGTCCATCGAGTTCAACCAGAGAACAAAGTACAACTCCAGCCTGCTCCCTCACATATCCCTGTTGATCCAGAGGAAGGCGGAAAACCCTTACAAGGCATGGTCCAATTAGCCCCAAAAGGGAAAAAATTCCTTCCCGACTCCAGATGGCAATCAGATAAAATCCCTGGATCAACATCACTGGGCATTACCTAGTAATTGATAGTTACACAGTTATCCACTTTAAGAAACACTGAGCCTCAACACTTGGAGAACCTGAGCATCTATAGTGGTAAAGTGTTTACTTGTTCAATGGTAGGTGGAGCTACTGCATCCATATACGATAGTACGAAAAAGTGTGTAAACCCTTTGGAATTATATGGATTACTGCACAAATTGGTCATAAAATGTGATCTGATCTTGTCTATAAATTTTTGGGATGTGGGAGGAAACTGGAGTGCCCAGAGGAAACCCATGCAGACATCAATGTTAGCGAATCTACAATATGTAAAACACTAAACAAGAATGGAGTTCAAAGGTAGGATATCACAGAGGAAGCCACTGCTGTCCAAAAAAACATAGCTGCACGTTTAAAGTTTGCAAAAGAGCACTTGGATGTTCCACAGCAGTACTGGCAAAATATTCTGTGGACAGATGACACAAAAGTTGAATTGTTTGGAAGAAACACACAACACTATGTTTGGAAAAAAAAGAGGCACAGCACACCAACATCAAAATCTCATCCCAACTGTGAAGTATGGTGGTGGGGGTATCATGGTTTGGGGCTGCTTTGCTGCGTCAGGGCCAGGACGGACAGGGGCGTAACAATAGACCCTGCAAGGGTTGCAGCTAAAGGGGGGCCCAGAAGCCACAGGGGGGCCCATCCCAGTGTTGCCAACTCACCCCTTTAATTACTGACACATATGAATTATACAGGTTTTGTGGCTAGGTAGATGCAGTTAAGGCACTGATTATGTGCAAGTAGCCCCAGAACCTGTATAAGTTAGATGTGTCAGTAAGTAAAGGGATGAGTTGGCAACACTGCCCCATCCTGAGAGACTGACAACTAAGGGCAAGGAGAGAAAAAATGTTTTTACTCTCTGCACAAACGTTTGGCAGACAAAGATTTGTAGACAGAGCCTATTCAGTGTGCAGCACACTCTTCTGTACAATGCCCAGCCCCCAACCTGTCTACCTCTCCCCGAGTGCTCTGTCCTGGCGGAAGGGGGCCCCATCCAAAGTTTCGCAGGGGGGCCCAGTGATTTTTAGTTACGACCCTGTCCTGACCTCAACCCAATTGATATGCTGTGACCTCAAGAAAGCGATTTACACCAGACATCCCGAGAATATTGCTGAACCAGACTGACTGAGATAAGATTCATTACAGCAGACATTTATGGTTATATTGGAATTCTTGCAGACTGCATGTAGACTACATAATAAACACAGAGCAGTGGGTAAATGGAATATCCTGCTCTAAGATTGGGTGAGGGGAGAAATCTGCAAAAGGCAGGCAGCAAAGACCCCCGCCACTTTGCAAATTGCCCGTGTCAAATATTACAGATAAGGGTCTCTTCTGCACCTCATGTGAAGAGAGGTGAGGTAACTATCACCATGCAGTGGGAGATGGTCCTGGAGGTGTTGATGGAAACTAATGGTGGATACTAACAGTCCAACTTCTAGTGAAAAATCATTTGAGTGATCAGAAATTCTGATCGAATTCATTGTAAATAATCTCAGTTGATGGGCGCAAATGATTACAAATGATTATAAAAATAGTCGTCTGATTGGAATTTTGTCAAACCAAAATTTGGATTGCTGTAAGATATCGGTAATCTCTACTGATATTTTACTATGACCTAATCTAACCCTACTCTCACACAGAACCCTCCTGCTACTGATGCCTAACCTAGGTGGTACCTAACCCTTAAAGAGACACTGAAGCGGAAAAAAAAATGATATAATGAATTGGTTGTGTACTATGAATAATTACTAGAAGATTAGCAGCAAAGAAAATATTCTCATATTTTTATTTTCAGGTATATAGTGTTTTTTCTAACATTGCATCATTCTATAATATGTGCAGATTACACAACACTCAGCTTTCAAAATGATTCTTTCAGAGCAGTCTGTGAAGTAATGACCTCTCCTCTAGCAGAGAAAAAGACATTTCTTTACTTACAGTTGAGATAATAAAAGTCAGAAGACAGCCCTCTCCACGACTTTGAAAGTCGTAGAGCTTAATGGCTTTTTTGCATAGAGATAACAACTGGAGTTTCTTAACTCTTCCTGTACTGGAAACAATTAGACTGATGTATCTGATCTTAATGTTTTATTTCTTAGCTGTACTACACATACAAATCATAATATCATAATTTTTTTTCCGCTTCAGTGTCTCTTTAACATCTCCCGGTTGCACCCAACCCTCAACCTCCCCTCCCCCCGTGGTGCCGAACCCTTGACCCTCCTCTGCTGGTGTCTAACCCTTAACCCCTCTCCACTCCCACAGTGGCACCTAACCACTTAACCCTCGGGTGTGTCTGAGCTCTCTGCTAGTGGAGGTGTGGCTGCATGCTTTTTATGGAACACACCTTGCATCAAAAACCTATGCTATGATTAAGGACCATTGTGCGCCTGAAACATGTCAGCATGATGTTTTCGATCTAATAAAGAATTGTGGTACCTCTGACACTGCGCTACCTTCACTTTTAATGCAGTTCTCATCATATTAAAATGTAAAAAGGTAACAGTGCAGGAATATTTTGAAGACTTCTCTCTGTGTCTACTGCCAGTGCTGTAGTGTAGTGATTAATACTCTCCTTCCCTCTGTGTCTGCTGCCAGTGCTGTACTGCAGTGATTAATACTCTCCTTCCCTCTGTGTCTGCTGCCAGTGCTGTACTGTAGTGATTAATACTCTCATTCCCTCTATGCCTGCTGCCAGTGCTGTACTGCAGTGATTAATACTCTCATTCCCTCTATGTCTGCTGCCAGTGCTGTACTGCAGTGATGAATACTCTCCTTCCCTCAGTGTCTGCTGCCAGTGCTGTACTGCAGTGCTTAATACACTCCTTCCCTCTGTGTCTGCTGCCAGTGCTGTACTGCAGTGATTAATACTCTCCTTCCCTCTGTGTCTGCTGCCAGTGCTGTACTATAGTGATTAATACTCAGACTCTCCTTCCCTCAGTGTCTGCTGCCAGTGCTGTACTGCGGTGTTTAATACTCTCCTTCCCTCTGTGTCTGTTGCCATTGCTGTAATGCAATGCTTAATACTCTCCTCCCCTCTGTGTCTGCTGCCAGTGCTGCACTATAGTGATTATTAATACTCTCCTTCCATCAGTGTCTGCTGCCAGTGCTGCACTGCAGTGTTAAATACTCTCCTTAAGAGTATTAATAATCACTATAGTGCAACACTGGCAGCAGACACAGAGGGTGCCTGCTGCCAGTGCTGCACTATAGTGATTATTAATACTCTCCTTCCATCAGTGTCTGCTGCCAGTGCTGCACTGCAGTGTTAAATACTCTCCTTCCCTCTGTGTCTGCTGTCAATACTGTACTGCAGTAATTAATACTCTCCTTCCCTCTGTGTCTAACGCCAGTGCTGTACTGCAGTGTTTAATATTCTCATTCCCGCTTTGTCTGCTGCCAGTGTTGTACTGCCGTGTTTAATACTCTCCTTTCCGCTGTGTCTGCTGCCACTGCTGTACTGCAGTGATTAATACTCTCGTTCCCTCTGTGTCTGCTGCCAGTGCTGTACTGCAGTGATTCATACTCTCGTTCCCTCTGTGTCTGCTGCCAGTGCTGTACTGCAGTGTTTAAAACTCTCCTTTCCGCTGTGTCTGCTGCCAGTGCTGTACTGCAGTGATTAATACTCTCCTTCCCTCTGTGTCTACTGCCAGTGCTGTACTGTAGTGATTAATACTCTCCTTCCCTCTGTGTCTGCTGCCAGTGCTGTACTGTAGTGATTAATACTCTCATTCCCTCTGTGTCTGCTGCCAGTACTGTACTGCAGTGTTTAATACTCTCCTTCCCTCTGTGTCTGCTGCCAGTGCTGTACTGAAGTGATTAATACTCTCCTTCTCTCTGTGTCTGCTGCCAGTGCTGTATTGCAGTGTTTAATTCTCTCATTCCCTCTGTGTCTGCTGTCAGTGCTGTAGTGCAGTGATTAATACTCTCCTTCCCTCTGTCTCTGCTGCCAGTGCTGTACTGTAGTGATTAATACTCTTCCCTCTGTGTCTGCTGCCAGTGCTGTACTGTAGTGATTAATACTCTCATTCCTTCTGTGTCTGCTGCCAGTGCTGTACTGCAGTGTGTAATACTCTCCTTCCCTCTGTGTCTGCTGCCAGTGCTGCACAGCAGCAATTGATACTATCCTTCCTCTGTGTCTGCTGCCAGTGCTGTACTGTACTGATTAATACTCTTCTTCCCTCTGTGTCTGCTGCCAGTGCTGCACAGCAGCAATTGATACTATCCTTCTTCTGTGTATGCTGCCAGTGCTGCACAGCAGCAATTGATACTATCCTTCTTCTGTGTCTGCTGCCAGTGCTGTACTGTAGTGATTAATACTCTCCTTCCCTCTGTGTCTGCTGCCAGTGCTGCACAGCAGCAATTGATACTATCCTTCTTCTGTGTATGCTGCCAGTGCTGCACAGCAGCAGTTGATACTATCCTTCTTCTGTGTCTGCTGCCAGTGCTGTACTGTAGTGATTGATACTCTTGTTCCCTCTGTGTCTGATGCTAGCGTTACTTTGCAGTGTTACTCTCATGCCTTCTGTGTCTGGTGCCAGTGCTGCACTGCAGCAATTGATACTATCCTTCTTCTGTGTCTGCTGCCAGTGCTGTACTGTAGTGATTGATACTCTTGTTATCTTTGTGTCTGCTGCCAGTGTTGCACTGCAGTAATTAATATTCTTCTTCCCTCTGTGTCTGCTGCTAGTGCTGCACTGCAGTGTTAATACTCTCATGCCTTCTGTGTCTGCTTCCAGTGTCACACTGCAGAAATTAATACTCTTGTTCCCTCTGTGTCTGCTGCTAGCGCTGCATTGCAGTGTTACTCTCATGCCTTCTGTGTCTGGTGCCAGTGTTGCACTGCAGTGATTGATGCTCTCCTTTCTTCTAGGTCTGCAGTGCTAAGCCAGTGTGATTCATATTATGTGTTTTAATGGTTAATAATACTATGTAATTATCCCTGCATTTATTCCTACTACTGTAGTAATGAAGTTACTGTTCACTGCAGAAATTATTAATCTTCATTACTCCCAGTAGACAGTGCAGATTACTACACTCCCCCCACCCCAAGAATACTTCTCAATTGCAGTTCTTAATACCATTCCCTTCATAACATCTCTTTCCAGTACCTACTACTGACATTATTATCTCCTTCCTGATATCTCTTTCCAGTGCAGATAAATACTACCATTATATTCTCTGTATCGGTTTCCAGTGCTGCAGTGCAGATGTTAATCCTCTCCTGCTTCCCCCATCCTCCTCTTACAGTGCTGCAGTGCAGAGGTTAATACTCTCATCCTACCTCCAATATGCTCTGTCAGTGCTTCAGTGCAGATGTTAAGCCTCCCAGCCTACCCCCAGTATCCTCTGCCAGTGCTGCAATGCAGAGGTCAATCCACTCTTCCTACCCCCAGTATTTTCTGCCAGTGCCAGTTTAATCCTCCTATCCTACCCCCAGTATCCTCTTTTTAAGTGGTTAATCCTCTCCCCCCCCCCCCTCCCCCCCCAGCATCGTCTTCCAGTGCTGCACTGCAGAGGTCAATCATTTCTTCCTGCCCCAGTATCCGCTGTAGTACCGAGGTTAATCCTCTCATCCTACCCCCAGCATCTACTTCCAGTGCTGCAGTGCAGAGGTCAATCCTCTCTTCCTACCCCCAGTATGCTCTGCCAGTACTGCAGTGCAGAGGTAAATCCTCTCATCCTACTGCCAGCATCCTCTTTCAGTGCTGCAGTGCAGAAGGCAATCCTCTTTTCCTACCCCAGTATCTTCTGCAAGAGCTTCAGTGCAGAGGTTAATCCTTTAATCCTACTGCCAGTATCCTCTTCCAGTGCTGCAGTGCAGAGGTCAATGCTCTCTTCCTACCCCCAGTATCTTCTGCCAGTGCTGCAGGGCAGAGGTTAATCCTCTCATCCTACTGCCAGTATCCTCTTCCAGTGCTGCAGTGCAGAGGTAAATCCTTTCTTACTACCCCCAGCATCCTCTTCCAGTGCTGCAGTGCAGAGGTTATTCCTTTCATCATAACCCCAGCATCCTCTTCCAGTTAATCCTTCCATCCTATTCTCAGCATCTTCTACCAGTGCTGCAGTGCAGATGTCAATACTCTCTTCCTACCCCCAGTATCTTCTGCCAGTGCTGCAGGACAGAGGTTAATCCTCCCATCCTACCCCTATTTTCCTCTTCCAGTGCTGCACTGCAGAGGTTAGTCATCTCATTACTCCCCCTGGATTCTTCTCCAGGGTAGCAGTGCAGAGACAGGGACGGATCAAGACCAAGTTGCGCCTGGGGCGAGGTCAGGTATTGGCGCCTAAACTGCCATTCATTTTGCCGCCTTTTTAAGAATTCAACAAACTGCTCCTGGGGCAAGATACCCGCTTGCCACCCCCCCCCCCCCCCCCCGATAGATCCGTCCCTGTGCAGAGATTAGTCCTCTCATTTTACCCCCAGTATCTGCTGCCAGTGCAGCAGTGCAGAGGTTTATCCTCCCAACCTACCCCCAGTATCCTCTTCCATTGCTTCATTGCATAGGTTAATCCTCTCATCCCTCCCCAAGCATTCTCTTCCAGTGCTGCAGTACAGAGGTTAATCCTCTCATCCCTCCCCAAGCATTCTCTTCTAGTGCTGCAGTGCAGAGGTTAATCCTCTCATCTCTCCCCCAGCATTTTTTCCAGTGCTGTAGTGCATAGGTTAATCCTCTCTTTCTACCCCCAGTATGATCTGCCAGTGCTGCAGTGCAGAGGTCAATCCTCTCTTCATATCCACAGTATCCTCTGCCAGTGCTGCAGTGCAGAGGACTCTCCTCTCTTCATATCCACAGTATCCTCTTCCAGTGCTGCAGTGCAGAGGTCAATCCTCTCTTCCTACCCCCAGTATGATCTGCCAGTGCTGCAGTGCAGAGGTAAATTCTCCCATCCCACCCCTAGTATGCTCTTCCAGTGTTGCAGTGCAGAGGTTAATCCTATCATCCTACTTCCAGCATCCTCTTCCAATGCTGCAGTGCAGACTTAATTCTCTCATCCTACTCTCAGCATCATCTTCCAGTGCTGCAGTGCACAGGTTAATCCTCTCATCCCTTCCCCCAGCATCATCTTCCAGTGCTGTAGTGAAGTGGTTAATCCTCTCTTCCTATCCCCAGTATGATTTTCCAGTGCTGCAGTGCAGATGTTAATCCTCTCATCCTACTCCCAGCATCCTCTTCCAGTGCTGCAGTGCAGAGTTAATGCTCTCATCCTACTCTCAGCATCATCTTCCAGTGCTGCAGTGCACAGGTTAATCCTCTCATCCCTCCCCCAGCATCATCTTCCAGTGCTGTAGTGAAGTGGTTAATCCTCTCTTCCTACCCCCAGTATCCTCTGCCTGCAGCCAAAGGTTAATCCTCTCTTCCTACTCCCAGTAACCATTTCCAGTGCTGCAGTGCAGAGGTTAATCCTCTCATTCCCTCCCCTCATCATCTTCCAGTGCTGCAGTGAAGTGATTATTCCTCTCATCCTACCCCCAGCATCCCTTTCCAGTGTTGCAGTGCAGAGTTTAATCCTCTCATCCCTCCCCCATCATCATCTTCCCGTGCTGCAGTGAAGTGATTAATCCTCTCATCCTACCCCCAGCATCCTTTTCCAGTGTTGCAGTGCAGAGTTTAATCCTCTCATCCCTCCCCCATCATCATCTTCCAGTGCTGCAGTGAAGTGATTAATCCTCTTATCCTACCCCCAGCATCATTTTCCAGTGTTGCAGTGCAGAGGTTAATCCTCTCATCCTACTCCCAGCATCATCTTCCAGTGCTGCAGTGCAGAGTTGAATCCTCTCATCCCTGCCCCAGCATCATCTACCAGTGCTGCAGTGAAGTGGCTAATCCTCTCTTGCTACTCCCAGTATCATCTGCTAGTGCTGCAGTGTAGAGGTTAATCTTCTCTTCCTAACCCAGTTTCCTCTGCCAGTGCTGCAGTGTAGAGGTTAATCCTCTCTTCCTACCTACAGTAACCTCCTCTGCCAGTGCTGCAGAGCAGAGGTTAATTATCCCCCCCCCCCCCCCCCCCCCAATCATCTTCCAGTGCTGCACTGCAGAGATTAACCCTCTCTTCGTATTCCTGGTACCCATTTACCCCCAGTATTCTCTTCCAGTGCTGTAGTGCAGAGGTTAATCCTACCACCCTGCCCCCGGCATCCTCTTCCAGTACTGCAGTGTATACAGGTTAATCATCTCTTCCTACCCCAAGCAAACTCTTCCAGTGCTGCAGTGTAGAGGTTAATCCTCTCTCTTCCTACCCCCAGCACACTCTTCCAGTGCTGCAGTGTAGAGGTTAATCCTCTCTTCCTACCCACAGCACACTCTTCCAGTGCTGCAGTGTAGAGGTTAATCCTCTCTCTTCCTACCCCCAGTATCCTCTTCCAGTGCTGCAGTGCAGTGATCAATACTTTTGCTCTATTCCTGTCTCTAGCAGCATAGCTGCAGTGCAGTGGTTAATACTCTCATCCTGCCCTCCCTCAGTGAGGTGCTTGCAGGGGTGCAGTGCTGAGGTTAATACCCCACGCAATGCCCATTACCCCTTGCATCCCCCCACCTCCCGGGCTCCAGTGTTGCAGCCTCTGCCACGTCCCTCCTCCTGCAGAGCGATTAAGAGATGAGAAGAGGGGAGTGAGTGAGGCTGAAGAGAAGGGAGGGGAGGTAATGACAGGGCGGGGGGAATTCTCCTTATCCCGGCTCTGAGAGGAGGAAGAACATCCCGGGGTGACTCCGGCATCTCTCAACACTCAGCTGGACCGCAGGGGACACCGGGAGACACCTGGACTGCTGCTGCTGCACTGACAGGTAGGGTCTGCCGCTGGCTGGGGAGGGGGGGGGGGGGGACCAGGCTGGGACTTCTGTCTGGAGAGCAGTTGTGGGATGCTGCTGCTGGGACCAGTTTTGGGATGCTGCTGCTGGGACCAGTTGTGGGATGCTGATGCTGGGAATAGATGTAGGATTCTGGGACCAGCTGTGGGATGCTGATGCTGGGACCAGTTGAGAGATGCTGGGACCAGTTGTGGGATGCTGATGCTGGGACCAGCTGTGGGACGCTGATGCTGGGACCAGCTGTGGAATGCTGCTGCTGGCCTGGGACCAGTTGTGGGATGCTGAGACCAGCGGTGGGACGCTGATGCTGGGACCAGCGGTGGTATGCTGATGTTGGGACCAGTTGCGAGATGCTGATGCTGGGTCCAATTATGAAATTCTGGGACCAGTTGCAGGATGCTGATGCTGGGACCAGATGTAGGATGCTGATGCTAGGACCAGATCCAGATTTGAGATGCTGATGCTGGGGCCAGATGTGGGATGGATGCTGGGACCAGTTGTGGGACGCTGATTTTGGGACCAGGTGTGGGATGCTGATGCTGGGACCAGATGTGGGATGCTGATGCTAGGACCAGATGTGGGATGCTGCTGATGCTGGGGCCACATGTGTGGTGCTGATGCTGGGACCAGATGTGGGATGCTGATGCTGGGGCCACATTGTGTGATGCTGGGACCAGATGTGGGATGCTAATACTAGATGTGTGATGCTGATTGCTGGGACCAGATGTGGGACACTGATGCTGGGACCAGATGTGGATGCTGATGCTGGGGCCACATGTATGAGTATGATGCTGATGCTGGGACCAACGTGGGATGCTGATGCCGGGGCCACATGTGTGATGCTGGGACCAGATGTGGGATGCTAATACCAGATGTGTGATGCTGATGCTGGGACCAGATGTGGGACACTGATGCTGGGACCAGATGTGGGATGCTGATGCTGGGGACCACATGTGGGACCCTGATGCTGGGACCAGATGTGGGACGCTGATGCTGGGACCAGATGTAGGATGCTGATGTTGGGGAGATGGAACCCAATAAGTACAAACCATTAGGTGAATGGGTGGGTGGGGGGTGGGGGGGGGGGGGGGGGGGACGCTGTAGAAGTGCCAGTTCCGCAAACAGAACCTAAAGCAGCCACACATAGAGACTAATTACAGAGCAGCAATCAGCAGCCACCTGTCTTGGGACTTCTTCTGAGGAGCAAGTTGGTTGGAGAATATGTGGCTCCAGGCAGACGGGGGACTGTTGCTCTAGATCTAATGCGAATTGCTGATGTAAAATTGCTGAATTGGGATGTAAAAACTGGAACATGCTTTTTTAAGGGAGAACATAATGAGGGCAGCGAGGTGAGATCCTGATGAGGGCTTTAGGGAAGTTAGGAAGAGGACTGGGTAGTTCTACAAGCTGGAACTGTGTATGGAGGACAGATGCAAGCCTAGGGGAGGTAGTAACTATGTATGGAGGACAGGTGGAAGGCTAGGGGAGGTGGTAAATGTATGGAGGACAGGGGGAAGCCCAGGTAGGTGGGAAATGTGTATGGAGGTGGAGGACAGGAGGAAGCTCAGGAGCAGTGTTGCCAACTCATCCCTTTAATTACTGACACATCTAAGTTATACAGGTTCTGGGGCTAATTATACATAATCAGTGCCTTGACTGCATCTACCTAGCCACGAAACCTGTATAATTCATATGTGTCAGTAATTAAAGGGATGAGTTGGCAACACTGCTCAGGAGAGGGGGTAACTACGTATGGAGGGCAGGTGGAAGCCCAGGGGAGTTGAGTAACTTTGCTGTATGTCATGGGTGCAGCGTGAGTGTAAAGAGTTCCAGAGCTTAACATGTGTGAACTTATAGTTATTGGGCCATGCGTGTGCTGATCAACGTGGGTGTCCACAGAGGGGTCACACCTGCCCCCCTTTCCCACTAGAGAGAACTAGAACAGGAATTACAGCTTACCTTTTTCATAACAATACACACTTGATTTGTTGTTCATAAACGCACGTTTGCAGTACTTTAGCCTCCCCTCTGTATGGCGGGGGTACCTGTCTGATGAGGATGGGCAGAGGGCGAACCTGCCGGACTGTGCGCACTTGTAGTGAGTCTGTATTAATCTGCGTCTGTGACAGTCACTGCCTGGAGGGGGGTTACACAGCGGTCTGTCTGCTCTGTGCCTCAGTCGCCTTTCATTCCGCTCTGAACGAGGTGTTTAGACAGTCATGCCTTTAATACTTCGGCAATATCCTTATTTCTGTAGCGGTAGTAGTGGACTGGATTTACATGATCTGTCCATCTAGCTAGCTAGGCATCGTTTATTGTAGCAGCAGGTGAGACATTTTTGCTAATGTTGTTTCTTTAGATACATGCTTTGGAGAGCAGTCTCTTCCTCAGGACTGACTGTTCTTCAATTAATCGGAACATTATTCAATTAAAGGTATAGCTGCTTGTATCTCCAATGACTGAAACGTCACATTGTACTTCTCTCTGTCTGCCTCAGTGCCTCTGCCTCTCTTTCTGTCTGTCTCTCTTGCACTTTCTGTTTGATTGTCTCTTTCTCTCACTCCATTGCTCTCTGTCTCCCTTTTCTCCTCTCTATATCTCTCTCCCTCTGTGACTGTCAAACTCTTTCTCTATAGCTCTCTGTCTCTCTCCCTCTGTCTGACTGTCTCTCTCTTTCTCTATAGCTCTCTGTCTCTCTCCCTCTGTCTGTCTCTCTCTTTCTCTATAGCTCTCCGTCTCTCTCCCTCTGTCAGACTGTCTCTCTCTTTCTCTATAGTTCTCTCTCCCCTCTGTCTTTCTTATTCTCTATAGATATATGTCTCCCTTCATCTGTCTGGCTGTCTTTCTCATTCTATATGGCTTTCTGTCTCTCATCCTCTGTCTGCATGTCTCTCTCTTTCTCTGTAGCTCTCTCTTTTCTCTGTCAGACTGTCTCTCTCTTTATAGCTCTCTGTCTCTCTCCCTATGTCTGCCTGTCTTTCTCTATAGCTCTCTGTTTCTCTATGGCTCTCTGTCTCTCTTCCTCTGTCTGTCTCTCTCTTTCTCTATGGCTCTCTGTCTGTCTTCCTCTGACTGTCTCTCTCTTTCTCTATAGCTCTCTCTCTCCCTCTGTGTGACTGTCTTTCTCTTTAGCTCTCTGTCTTTCTCCCCTCTGTCAGCCTGTCTCTCTTTATAGCTCTCTGTCCCTCTGTCTGACTGTCTTTCTCTATAGCTCTCTGTGTCTCTTCGTGTGTGACTGTCTCCAAATCCAAAAAGCTTTATTGGCAGGACCAAATACATTTAGCATTGCCAAAGCAAAACAAAACATTAACATGGGGAGAGGGATTGTGGGAATAAGGGAAGGATGTAGGGGGTTGGGGTATAGGTGTGTGGAGGATGTAAGGGACAGCATGGGGGACTGGGATATACAGTCCATAGGGGGGTATTGGGGGGAATACAGTCCATGTGGTATCATGTTCTTCTCAGTTGGTGGGCATGCTGTGACATATCAGGCAGCTATTTGCACGGTTGTTTCCTCCTCCCCCAGTAGGATGTAGAGTTTCCTCTCCTCATCTGTGGAGGTAAAATCCTGGATGTGGGGCGGAGAGTCTCTGGAAGTGGGCGGTCCTCACAGGTGCGTATTTGCTGCAGTGTAGCAGGAAGTGGGCCTCATCCTCCAGGACCCCCTGGTCACATTGCCTCTCTCTCTGTCTTTGGCCTCCTTCACACGGGGAATTGCGATTTTTTTTTTACTCTACAGGTAAGCGATTTTGGAGTGATTGCGTTTTACGATTCTATAATATTGAAACGCAATTGCTTCAAAATTGCTAAAATTAATGCTCCATGCAGCGCTTTTGTAATTTCAGCAAAATCGTAAATCTCTGACGAATGTTAAGTGTGAACACTGCCATTCAAATTACATTGCAGTAGTGCTTTTCAAACTGCTAGCGACTGCTAGCGATGGAAAAAAGCTGCTGAAATCGCTAGTAATCGCTAGTAAAACTCTCCAATGAGGCCTTTGTCTAAGGGCCCATTCACACTACGGCAATTAGCAGATGATTCCAGCAAATCGCCGAAGCGCTAGCGCTATTATAACCCTATGGCAGTGTTCTCTGATCGCGGGCGCTTCGCGATTAACGGCCATCACAAAACGTGTTACCTGCAACATTTTGCCGCGATTCTTGAGCGATCTCAGTACAGTGCTTAAACAAGTACTGATCATGATCATTGGGAATCGCAGGAGTGTACAGGGATTTTATCGCGCTAATCGCAGATTTCAAGTGTGAATGCGCCCTCTTTGCTTATAGCTCTCTGTCCTCTCTCTGTCTCCCTCCTTCTGTCTGACTGTCACTCGGTCCATTGCTCTCTGTTAGGGAGGAGATTTGAAATTCTGTGGAATTCTGTATTCCGATCTGAAATCAGCTTTCCGCTGTGGAAATCGGTATGCGAAGTTTGGAATCCCAGGGAAATATCACATTACCGAGATTCAGAAATTTTAGGCCAATCACAAACCTAGGAAGCATTGGACCAACCAGACAATCAGTATTGTGCCACAGAAATCGGATTACCACGGAAATTTTAGGCCAACCAGAAGACTCGGACGTAGAGATGAGCCGAAATTTTCGAAATTTCGAACTGCTTTTATTACAAATGCGAAATTTAACATTACGACCCAAATTCGTAATTAATTTTCAAATCGTAATTTACAATTTCGTAATCGAAATTTCACTCCCGTAATGACGAATTTCGTGTCTCCAACCGAAATTTTACTTTTTCAGGTTGTAAGGGTTTCTATCCCTCTAGATGCCTAAAATGAATAGCACAGCCAGTCCTCCTCCTCCTCCTCCTCCTCTCTCCAGAGATTTGTAGTATTTCAAAACCATACTCACATTCATGACATGTCCAGGGATCAAACCCAGGCCAACCACATGGAAGACAGCTATGCTCACCACCATACCACCAAAACACACACTAAATAGACTGCTAACCTAAATCTTACTTGTAGACAGTCATATGAGACACATGCTGGGTGCAGGGCTTTGTGATTGGACCATGCGATAGAGTGAGGTGCAAAAATGAAATCATGCCTAGCAGAGGATGGTTTCACAGTGCTAAATGCTAGGCTGGCTGTGGTGCAATTGGTTAGTGTGTCCTGGCTGGTAACAGCAAGGTTACAGGTTCAATTCCATCCAGGCATGTCTTTTCCTTTTGCGTTCAACAGTTGTCCAAACAGAGCCAACAGAGCCCCAGATAGCCATGTAGAGTTAGGTCACAGCTAGCCTGGCTTGTGGTGCAATTGGTTAGTGTGTCCTGGCTGGTAACAGCAAGGTTACAGGTTCGATTCCATCCAGGCATGTCTTTTCCTTTTGCGTTCAACAGTTGTCCAAACAGAGCCAACAGAGCCCCAGATAGCCATGTAGAGTTAGGTCACAGCTAGCCTGGCTGTGGTGCAATTGGTTAGTGTGTCTGGCTGGTAACAGCAAGGTTACAGGTTCGATTCCATCCAGGCATGTCTTTTCCTTTTGCGTTCAACAGTTGTCCAAACAGAGCCAACAGAGCCCCAGATAGCCATGTAGAGTTAGGTCACAGCTAGCCTGGCTGTGGTGCAATTGGTTAGTGTGTCTGGCTGGTAACAGCAAGGTTACAGGTTCGATTCCATCCAGGCATGTCTTTTCCTTTTGCGTTCAACAGTTGTCCAAACAGAGCCAACAGAGCCCCAGATAGCCATGTAGAGTTAGGTCACAGCTAGCCTGGCTGTGGTGCAATTGGTTAGTGTGTCTGGCTGGTAACAGCAAGGTTACAGGTTTGATTCCATCCAGGCATGTCTTTTCCTTTTGCGTGGCGCAGCGCTGCGCCATTGAACCCCAATGGGGGTATTTTGCGTGCGTAAAACTTTACGCATGCAAAACTTTGTGCTCGGTGTTTGGACAACTGTTGAACTCAAAAGGAAAAAGACATGCCTGGATGGAATCGAACCTGTAACCTTGCTGTTACCAGCCAGACACACTAACCAATTGCACCACAGCCAGGCTAGCTGTGACCTAACTCTACATGGCTATCTGGGGCTCTGTTGGCTCTGTTTGGACAACTGTTGAACGCAAAAGGAAAAGACATGCCTGGATGGAATCGAACCTGTAACCTTGCTGTTACCAGCCAGACACACTAACCAATTGCACCACAGCCAGGCTAGCTGTGACCTAACTCTACATGGCTATCTGGGGCTCTGTTGGCTCTGTTTGGACAACTGTTGAACGCAAAAGGAAAAGACATGCCTGGATGGAATTGAACCTGTAACCTTGCTGTTACCAGCCAGACACACTAACCAATTGCACCACAGCCAGCCTAGCATTTAGCACTGTGAAACCATCCTCTGCTAGGCATGATTTCATTTTTGCACCTCACTCTATCGCATGGTCCAATCACAAAGCCCTGCACCCAGCATGTGTCTCATATGACTGTCTACAAGTAAGATTTAGGTTAGCAGTCTATTTAGTTTGTGTTTGGTGGTATGGTGGTGAGCATAGCTGTCTTCCATGTGGTTGGCCTGGGTTTGATCCCTGGACATGTCATGAATGTGAGTATGGTTTTGAAATACTACAAATCTCTGGAGAGAGAGAGAGAGAGGAGGAGGAGGAGGAGTAGGTTGGTTATTCATTTTAGGCATCTAGTGGGATAGAAACCTTTGCAAACTTTAAAATACTAAATTTCGTAATCGTAATTACGAAAATTTGCGTAATTTGCGAAAATTACGAAATTTCGATAACTGCTAAAATCGTAATTGTAGTAATTTCGCGAAATTTCGGAAATTCGTAATTAGGTCATTACGCTCATCCCTACTCGTGACGTATTAGGCCAATTACAAAATGCAGAAATTTACCATTCGATTCGGGAATGCGGTTTTAGCATAATTGCGTACATTAGGCCAATGCTGAAGTTTACCGTGGTTGCATAATAGCGTATATCCGCAAAAATGAATAAATAAACTAACTTTATTGACAAAAATAACTAAAAAAAAAAAAAACATTCTGCAGAACTTGAAAATTCAGACTTCTATGGATTTCTTCGGAAATTGAAAAGACACTTATCGGAAGGCGTAAATTCATCAGAATCGGAAATCAGCATTTCCGAACAACCCTACTCTCTGCCTGTCTCTCTCGCTCTCTCTCTGTCTGACTGCCTCTCTGTCTATTGCTCTGTCTCTGACTGCCTCTCTGTCTATTGCTCTGTCTCTAAATGCCTCTCTGTCTATTGCTCTGTCTCTGACTGCCTCTCTGTCTATTGCTCTGTCTCTGACTGCCTCTCTGTCTATTGCTCTGTCTCTGACTGCCTCTCTGTCTATTGCTCTGTCTCTGACTGCCTCTTCTGTCTATTGCTCTTTCTCATCTATATATCTCTCTATTCATCACTCTCTCTTTGACATTCTCTCTCTCTGCTCTCTGTCCTTTTTTATCTGAGTGTCTCCCCCTCTCTGCTCTCTATTGCTCTCTCTGTCTCTTTCTCTCTCTCTCTGTCACTCTCTATTGGTCTCTCTCTCTCCCCTCTCTATGCTCTCTCTCTCTCTCTGTTGCTCTCTCTTTCTGCTCTTTATTGCTCTCTCTCTCCTCCCCCCCCCCCCCCCCCCCCACCCTCTCTCTCTCTCTCTCTCGTTCTCTCTCTCTCTGTTTCTCTCCCACAAGTACTAGTCTGAAACATAAAGCACATCAGACAAGTGGTAAAACAATTTAATTTTGAAAATATTTCATGTCTATAGCTCATTTTTCATGTAGCGAGAACACATTTTTCAATTTATTACAGAGAGCACAAACCATTCAAATTAGTTCTGTCACCCCGAAGAGAATGAAACATTATGTCCCAGCCACAGTTTAGGGGCAATCTATACAGATTGTAGGACAGGACTTTATCCCGGATCAGGAGGAACATAGAAATTCAATGAAATTAGGGACCTTAGTGGTAGCTGCAGTCGGGAATCCCAGTGTTGTAAGGCCACAATGCTAAACTCTCTGGATTCACAGAGATTCAGTGAAGAGGGGTATCACAGAGATTCAGCGATGAGGGGTATCACAGAGATTCAGCGATGAGGGGTATCA